>NW_027280959.1:207500-310454 GCF_046629955.1 Centroberyx affinis
ACACAGAGCCGGGATGGATATGCCAATAACACACACACACACACACACACACACACTCGCACACATACGCACGCACACACACACACCCACACACACATTACCGGCAGTTCAATTAATCATATAGCCTAAACCTTTAGGCTATGGTTTTGTCTGCCAGGAATTTTCTATGCATTATTAATAAAGACAGAGTTTGGGTTCCGTTTAAGTCTTTAAACACCGGTGTTGGCTGCAGTTTCCCCTCACTCTGCGGATGTATTAATTGAGGTGATCATATCTGTTGATGCTCATTTTCTCAGGCTGGTCAATGTTTGCGTGCGTGCGTGCGTGCGTGTGCTCGCTCGTCTTAGCCACAGCTCCCTGCAAGATTGCCGATCAGTTTTCTCTTGATCTATTTATATCCCGATACGCCGAATATTTGGGCGTATAGCGGCACACAGTTATCCCTCTGTTGCCACCGAGGAATCTTCCCCAACGGGGGTGACTTGCGTGAAACACTCGCAGACAACTGAAACAGTCATTTTCCAGCTGGGTTAAGGAGTGTGTGAGAGATTTCACTTTGTAGGTAGATTTCTAAATTTACACTCCCTTGGGTGCCCAAATAACTTTTGCCTTTGCTCTCCAGTAGGCCTACTTTATTAGAGGAGAAATGTAACAGCACCAGGCGTAAACACAAGTCCCCCCCCCCAAAAAACAACAACAACAACAAAAAAACCCACACATAATCCCTGGACCATAGAGAACCAGAGTGAGAAGATCATGCTGCTGACCTGTAAAATGGAGAGGCACGGTGTTGCATCTCTCACAGATTTGCTGCAGTGTTTGGGAGTGCAAGATCAAATTTATTGGCCTGCATTGTGGGGCCACTGGATGCATTTATCCAGATGGAAATTGGAATTAATGTGTTGTTTGTTTTTCCATTTCTGTGGGGTGTTTTGTCTCTCTCTTCTCTCAGCTGGATTCTCTAGCTGATATCCATTTCAATCAGTTCTTTCACCCACAGGTGAATTCTGTGAAATGCTCAGGGACGTGCGCTGCTCAATTTATCCTCATTTTCTCTCACGAGCATCATAAAATTTTGGATTGTCAAACGTACACATAGACACACACACACACACACACACACTGCAGCAGTGTAATGCATGCATTGCTGCCCGTAAAGTGTTGCCTTCAGTGTCGGTGCAGCCTCTGCTCTGCCGATCTGCCTTACAGTTGCCCAGAGAGATCTGTACTGTACCAGCTGTGAGTAGGGGGAGACAGGAGGGGAGGGAAGAAGAGAGGTGATGAGAGAGACAGAAGGTGTGGAGGGAGAGATGAGAGAAGGTGTAGAGAGAGAGAGAGAGAGAGAGGAGGTGGAGATAGGACATGAGGGAAGAGCCGGGTGAGAGATTGGAAAGGCAGCAGAACGAAGGAGAGAGTGAAGGGGTGGGGGTGGGGGTGCAGTTGGAATTGAATATCAGAGGGGGACATGGTTGGAGGGCACAAGAGGAGAGATGAGAGGAATAGAGTCAACGTTTGTGTGCTTTTTTTCCCCCCTCCTTCCCCCGCTCTTCATCAATTTCAACTCATTGATTCTCCGACTTTTTCACAGAAAACCTTCTAGCTTAGCTCAATCTCCCCCCCCCCATGCCTGTCTCTGTTTTCTTCTGCCAATCCCCCTGTTTCTTCTCGCCTCAATCCCTTCCGTCTCTTCTCTCACCCCTGCAACCTGTGACTTCCTTCTCACAGTTTCCCTTCCCTTTTCCTTTCTCTGATCCCGCCTCCCCTTTCATCATTTGTTTGATGCAACATTAGTGGATAGTTTCCTCAATCCAGCCGCCCACCCAGCCCCCTCTCCCACCCCCTCTACACGTTGCACCCAGTGTTCTTTTTAATACCACTAATTAAGGTAAAGCTCGTTAACATAGAACATCAATTAGTCTTTAACGAGATCAGAGGCTGGTGTTTTGGAGCGATTACAGTACTCCCCTCTCCCAATGTTCTTCTGTGGATTGGGCTGGGTTGTATTGATAAACGTCATGCTTATTCGCATTGGCCCAGGGCAGTGGCGTGTCCAGAATTTTATACATGGGTTGGCAGAGGGGCGGCGCGTGACATGTGATGTTTTGACCAATACATATACAGTATATCCTTTGATAGATAATTTGCCTGATATGATATGATATATAATTTGCTCGATATTTGAATGATTTGTTGTGATATGAATTCCTAAGTGAATTCATGAATGAATAAGGCTTATTCACTGTAAAAAGGGCATCAAACTTATTAAGAATCTGTATTTTCCCAATAACATCCCTGACTATATGATTCATTAAGAAAAACCACACAATTTCATGAAAGAGTGCCCACCAATGACATCAATGGGGGACACATTATCAGACTGACTCTTGTCTATAGCCAAATAAAATTGTACAGTATAGTCTTTGGTTGAATGTAATGCGTGGATTATCTTTGTTTTAAGGTGAAGTCACCTTTTAGACATTAAATGATAATCAATATTAATAAGGGCAAAATTAGCAAGTCAGTTAAGTCTTGAGATGAAAATTGCTTCTATTAGCAGTCAAAGAGGTTCTACAGCTGGAAGTGGAAATATGACAATCTGACTTACTGTCAACTGCAAAAGTAGACCAGCACAGTCTACTGAAAGCACTGCATTGATACTGTGTAGAAAACATGTTGTATAATGTGAGCTGGGTGTATGTCTCCAAAAGTGTTGAGAGTCATCTGTGTGATGATTGTATTGAAGGACAAATATAGTTCAGTTGCCACAATCTAATATTTATCATTACTTATTCACTGAAAGCGCAATAGCGGAAAGCAACACTCAATAAGGACACAATCCCAAAGCATATGCTCTAGCAGAAAACAGTCGGCAACCATAACCAGTACACAGTTTGTGTATGTGTGTGTGTGTGTAGGTGTGTGTGTGTGTGTGTGTGGATGCGTGCATGCATGTGTGTCTGTATACAGTTCATATGGTAACTCTACTGCCTATCTTGAAGACTTCTGTTTCTGACTGAATTTCACTAAACGTGGGAGAGAGAAGGAGGGTAAAGGCTGCTTTACAAAGCCATGCAATGCTTCACTATTAACGTCTATCAACTGAATCAGAGGTAGACATTAAGGGTCTGTTGAGGAGATAACAGAAGTGTATTGTAGTAGAGATAAGGTAGATCACAGTAATCTATACACTCCATAACTATCTTTAACTGCATGTATTTAATTTTCAAGTTGAAACAGCGTGATATGAAAGAAATAATGTACTTCAACAAGCATCTCGGTGTACATCATTTGATTTGAACAATGTTTACCAGTCAGCATCACCAAAACTACACATGGCGCTGCCTTGGTAACATTAGCTAACGTTTACATTAGCAAACAAACTCACTGCTGTTTGTTGCTGTCACAGCAGACACGCTAACATTAACAGTGACAACTTTTAGCTATGACTAATTTGACTGATTGTGTGTGTGTGTGTGTGTGACAGTGATGTCATTATTTATTCCTTAAATTAGCGACAGGTTGCAGCATAAAAACTTACTTTAGTTGCTTGATGGGCAATTGGGCATCTGTCTGATGTAGCTGCTGAGTTTGGCTTGTCTGTCAGAAGGAGGGTAGAGGTGGGGGGTGGGGGGGGGCATTAAACTTCTGAACTTGACTTCAGAGTGGTAACCAATCCACAGCATATAGCTGCTAGAGGCACCAAGTGTTGTTTTAGGTATGATTAGAGTGTGAATGAGGTATTGCATAATGAATATTGGAACAAAATTATTATGCTTAAGTACATTAGAAATCACTTTAACAGCGGACCTCCTCATCTGGGGTGGCAGGTGGGATGGCAATTCTGTTTGGTAGAGTGGCAGCTGCCACCCTTTGCCCCCCCTGAGGCGCCGCCCCCAGCCCACTGGCAGGCCTATTCTGGACCAGGACTAGCAATACTAAGACAAGCTAGCTACTGCGGCACACAACATGCATGCAAACAGACAGATACATAGATAGAATGACAGGAATTCATATAAACAGACTGGTGGAGATGTAGACAGACACATTCGAAAACACAATCAAACAGACAGGTACAAATGCACACAGCAGTGAGAGAGACTCAGGCGTGCACACCTTGCACACAGTTGCTATCAAACAGGTGCACACACACACACAGACACACACAAAAGCCTGAGCCCAAGCCCCGCAGCTTGTTTTGGGAATACAAGTCTGAGGCAGCTAGCAGGCACACAGCTTCACATGGCTGCATGGAATACACAGTCACACACTCTCATAAAGTACATCCAGGCAGAGACCCATGGGTATGTACTGCAGTTAGAGACACACACACACACACACACACACACACACACACACACAGAATAACAGTGCACATAGACATTCACACATGAACAGCATGCACGCACAACACACATACGCACATGTGCGTGGAGACACACAAAGCGCACACCAGGCATGTTTTTGGGATGAGAGAGGACCTCGAGCATGGTTGCACATGGCTGCAATGAGCGCGCGCACACTCACTCACTCACTCACACACACACACACACACACACACACACACACACATATAGATGGGAAAGAGATGGAAGGATAAGAAGAGAGAATGAAAGATGGAGAGAGAAGTGCAGGAATGTTTTGCGCGGCGCAGCGTTTTGCAGCAGTGTGGTGCGGTCCTTCATGATGATGGATGGGGCAGGAAATGACAGCATAAGTGGTTATTAAAAAGAGGAAATGGGGGCATTTATAAAAACTATGTTAGCCTGTGTCTGCAGCCCATGTCGTGTGTCACCCTGGGCTGCTGTGTCATGCCTCCTGATCTTTGAGATTTCCTGAGTTGCATGTAGGGCCGGATTTGTTAAAGTTCTTAGTCTTTCGCTCTCTTCTCAAAGAATCAAGGAGCAGGCATTATAGCAGGCTCTGTATTGAGGTGACTCTATTTACTAGGTGTTGGTACCAGGTGCAAAGTTGGCACCTGGTTTATTGCCTTATCACTTCATATAAAAATAGCTTTGTTGAATTTTCTTTCAACTTTGAATGTGAAATTCCTCCATAAACAGGTGCCGACTTTACACCTGTTACAAATGCAAATATGTGTGTTTGCACCTGAATTGAATTTGCACAGCGTGTTATCTACAAGAAGGAGGGGAAGACAAAAGGAAGAAGAAAAGTCAGCGCAGAGATGGAAGAAGACTTCTGATGAAGATAATTTGATGTTCTTGTGCTGGTTTTAATGTGGTTCATTTCTGTATGAAAATAACAGACAGCCACAGTACTAAAACTGGCCTTGGCATTCTAGACAGTCTTGCAGATCTCGTTTGGCGTCCTGCTTTTTGAAATTTAAAGAATGACATGTACAGTATGCTTGTAATGCAGGAAATCTGACTCAGGGTCCGGGTTAATTTGCTCTCAATTCAGGTTGTGAGATTTCATTATTGAAATTGGAATGTTTTTCACATTACAGCCTCCTTTAGTGTTTCTCTTGAAAGGTGATTAGCAGTGAATTCTCTCTTTTCAATTATGTAACAGCACTTTCAATCTAATTTTTGAAATGAGCCAATAGATGACCCCAGCCTTGGCCTGATGTTGATCAGGCTCATCGGGTTGATTGTTATGTGGTCTGTTCAGTGTGGCATATCCTCCATCAAAGGCTGCAGCTTCAGGAAATAGAGACATCTCATTCACACGTTTTGCACTACACAGCAATGCTCTCAACTATATCCATATATAAGATTTGAAAATATTGATTACGCTGCCCATCAGAGAACTGTTCATGTGTGTCTCAGCTTGCGAAGGTGCACTGTTGAGAGTGTGTGTGTGTGTGTGTGTGTGTGTGTGCGCATGTATGTCCCTGGACACGTGTGTTTTCCCACGTGTGATTTCAGACACTTCATAATGTCGAGTCATCACCACTTGCATTTGATGTGTTAGCACGCCGCAACAGGGGCACGGCATTGTTGCTCTCTGCTGAGATACTGTAGCTTCATGTATTAGCACGACATGAAAAGAAGCGAGAGAAGATGGAGAATTTCATATTTGTATTGCGGTGGAACAAACTTCACAGGTTTCGTAGGCTTCTAGATCTGGCTGTGTGAAGAAAACACAGCGGGGCTCTGACGTTCCCTTCACTAACCTCTCACCACCTCTTAGTCTGGAGAATCATCTGAGAGTCCCCAAAAACCTCAGAAAACCTGGCCTCGATTCTCAAATTCCTCTCCCCTGTCGGGCTTCTGTCTGCATGGGAGTGCGTTTTCTGAGCCACGGCGTTCCACCAACGTTTATAGGATAGGCTGACAGAAGTGTTTCTAACACCTTTGGTTATGAGCGGGGGCAGAGCCAGATGTGCTGTGAACGAAGCTCAAACCTGTGCCCCACGTTGTTATGCAGCGTTAGATTTTTAGTAGATAGAAACAGGCCTGACTTCAGCAACATGTGGCACCTGCTACTGAAGGAGACTAGCTTTTCTCTCATGTTTAAAATTGGTTAAACCTTTGGTGTGTGTGGGAAAGTGTGCACATTCATCCATGCATGTATAAATCTGTGTCTGCCTGCGTGATTGTGTGTGTGCGCGCGCCAGCCTGTGTGTGTCCTTGTACGAAGGCGCGATAGTTATCAGTGAAGGTTTCCCACACCAGTTTAATCTGTTTATCCTCAGAATAAGATTGTGCATCATTGCTATGCAGGGCTAGGTTCTTCTTTCTGCTGAGTGTCTTGTGCAGCTTCCTGGTTTCTAGTTGTTATAGAATGTTTCACCTTACAGGTCCTGAAGGGCTGCAGTGTCGGCTGCTTTTCATCTTGCTCTTTTAATTAGTGACTGATTTAGATCTGGCTAGGTGATCCCAGTGTCTGGCCAATCAATGAGGGAATTAATGGAAGCGCTAGTGCAAGCAGAGAAAACCACCAACACTGTGGCTTGCAAATACTGGCTCTTTAAGGACTGGGGGAAAAAAATCCTTTTAATGTTATTGTTAAAAACAGAGTACTTGCAAAACCTTTGTTCCGTGCTGTAAGATGATGCCAATAAATTCTGAATATTCCCAGACTTAGCACTACTGTCTTGTCACATCTGCTGAGAATCTTTCATCCAATTTGTTCCTGATTTCAATCTCAATGCTTGGATAAGAAAATCAACCAAGCATTTCAGCAGTCATTCAGAAATGTACAGTACATTATGTAAATGCACTGCATGAATGCACGTTTATTCTTAGATGATTGCACTGCATTGATAGCGCTGTGATATTGAAGCTATTCTCCCCAAACACAAAGCCCTGTGAGTTTCTCCACCCTGATGCCTGGAAAAGGTTGAGGAAGGAAAAATGACTCCTTTTAAAACATACATAATAAGATAATCCCCCAGGTCGTACGTTATAAGGACATCTTGACAGAGGATTTGGAAAAAAGCAACTACAGAAAACAATTTATATGTAAATCCAGTAAATTATGTGGCATTATAGTCAACTTAGGAGGGGAAGGGCTGGCCAGAGAGCAGCGCTGCAGTCCTCTGCTCCCTGCTGTATTAGATGTCAGGTGTTGAGCTAGAGAGATGAAATATACTCACTCCTTGGCCGGCCTTAAAGTAAGCACTTACACTATACAAGTATTGGCAATGGTCATACAAACTATGTAGTGTTACAAAATCATCTTTATTCATTCAAGCCAAGTTAGTATAGACTTATTGAAATAATACCCTGCATTCTGTTATGTGGATTCCTCAGATGCAAGCTCCCCAGACACCAGCCTCTCCACATGAAAGCGCATGACCTTAGTGATATTTATGTCTGCCCACTCTTGAGGGTAGTAAACCATTTGTAGTTGATGTTTTCTGAATGGGTTGTGCGCATATGTGTGTGTGTGTGTGTGTGTGTGTATGTATGTGTGTGTGTGTGTGTGTGTGTGTGTGTGTGTGTGTGTGTGTGAGAGAGAGAGAGAGAGAGAGACAGAGGGAAAGAGAGAGCAAGGGTGAGAGAATAATTGAAATATTTCTATGTACATGATTGTTCATCATTCATGCACACATGAGCATTCTTCATGCAGTCTGTACAACTGAAGAAGTGTGTGTGCATGTGTGTAGGTGCGCATGTGTGTCTGTGTGTGTAGGTGGCGGTGTTCTGAGGATTAAATGGATGACAGTGGGCTGTATGATAACAGAGTGTGTCTCTGATCACAGGTGACTGTGTGTACAGTACATGGGCTGACTAAAGAAAAATCCACACACAGACACATACACACACACACACACACACACAAACACACACACACACACACACACACACACACACACACACACACAGTGCATAATGCAAGATACCTGGGCTGTATTATAGAACAGAGTGACATTGACAGGCTTTAATTTAGATGAGTGAAATGTGGATGCAGTGTGAAATGTGTGCACCTGTGTGTCATTTTGCTAACAGAATCAGCTTTCCTTTTTTTTTTTCTCTGGTTACATGAGTTCATTTTGGGACATTACTGCAGTTACTGGTGTAAGGTTATATTTAGGCAAAATTAAACACATTCTCCAATTTACCAATTATATACCCTGTACTGGATGTTATGAGTTAGAAGGATGAGATGCGGTTATGTCAAATATTTCCAATAATAATCATCCATGATGGATGTGATTTCCAGCCACTGCATTTCCCTCAGAATAGTGCAAGTGTCTGGCGTGGCAGAAAATACAGTGGGCAGGACTAAGACGTTTCTTTTTGTTGAAAAATGAGGTCAGAGAATTGTTAGTGGTACATTGTGGCAGGGTCCAGGGTCAGCTTCATCTCATCTCCATCAAGCCATAGAGGGAAGAGAAACGAAGAGCGTCCTCCCATTCACTAATGAAATTTATCCCCTGAATGTACGGAGCTGAAGTGCAATTAATTGACACTGTCTCTTGGCAGAAGAGTTTAATGTAAGCCTGTAAAAACCTCTGAATTAAAAGCCAGATATTCTGAACCTCAGAGTTAGACGGGTTTTGTAGGACTACATGGAAATAAAAGGAGCTGAAATGTCAGAATAAAATGGCGTTTTTCTGTGAAGAAACATCAAAGTGAGATGTCAAGGGGACTGTTTCATTTTGTTCTTGTAAAGGTTACAAAATAGCAAAAGGACGAATGGAGAATACCTGCTAGAAACGCGTGTTTGCCATGCGCAGGCGAAAGAGATTCTACTTTCTCCTGAAACTGTACAATTTGTATGAAATATTTGTTGCATTTGCAGGAAGATATGGTGGAGAATGTTTGGTGTGAGCCAGTGTGGAGGACTAGAGGTGCAACACACTAGAGTTTTATTTTACACCTTCTACAGTATTTATCTGTGAAACGGAATAATAGAAAGGAAGAGCATAACATTCATACAGTATTCATCTTTTGCCAGACAAAAAAAAAATACCTTCAGATGTTTGTGTGCCTCCCTGTGTGTGCATGTGTGTGTGTTTCTGAGTGAGTGAGTGAGTGTGTGTGCACATTGCTTCTATTTGTCTTGTATTTGTCTAATACAGTTTCTTTTCCATATTCTGACAGCTAGCCTTTCAAATTTAACTGTCCCACATAAAAAATAGCATCACGTTTATGATAGCGACCAGCCCTAATCTGGTTATCAGCCCGTGGCATGCGTAATTTACAAATATTGTGCATTGTGTTTCCCCGTGAGGGCCCGGTGTCAGAAGGGCTTGATAGATGGCTCCATCGTTTGTCACTTGAATAGCTTATGATAGCCGCTGTGATCGGGTCCAAGGGAGGCAGAGCAACAGCGGGCTTTACTACTGCTGTTTACAGCCATGCAGTAAAAACACACACAGAACCGCACGCCCTGCTGCTGCACGCTGCGCTACTCGCCGATCACTCTGCACACTATGTACAATGGGAACAAGAGCTGCTTGCCTGCCTGGTGGCTCTGCTGCTCGACAGGGATCAAAGAAGGAGAGAGATTGGGAGAGAGGGAGAGGGAGAGAGAGAGAGAGGAAGTAAGGGAGGGGAGGAAGCAGAAGAGTAAAGGAAGTAGAGGACGAAGACATGGGTGAAGTGAAGAATGGGGGAGGGCTGGAGAATAACAGACGAGGAGTTGTGTGAAGGGAGGAGACAGAGAGAGGAAAGGAGACTAAGTGAAAGTGAGATGGCGCAGACTAAGATGGAGAGAGAGCGAATGGACGAATGAAAGGATGAATGAACGAGTGAAACGCACAAAATCGGAGTGATTGAGTGAGATAGACCGATGGAGTGAGGGAGTGTGTCTGCTAGTGTGTTCGTTTGTGTGTGTGTGTGCATGTGTGTGTGCGGGCGTGTGTGTCAAGCGAGAGTGTGTGAGTGAGTGAATGAGTGGGTGAACAAGTGCAGCAGGACAGAGAGAGAGGGAGAGAGGATCTGTTCCGTCAGAGAGGACACACTCCAGTGGCTGTGATTGAAGTATGGGCCAATTAACACGAGGAGCATTGAGCTCCAGCTGCACTCTTCTCTTCATTCCTCTGCTCCCCCACACAGCCATATTACCCTGCATGACACACACGCCGTCACACTCCCACAGATACACTCACACTCTCACACACACTCTCACACACACACACACACACACACAGTGGGCACCGCACTCTGCCAGCACTTTATCTTATCTTTCACTATAGTACAGCTATGGACCCAAGGAAATTATAGAGAGTACATACAGCAATTTTCTGTAGCACACTGCAGTCCTTCTTTAAATGTGAACAAATGAAATAAAAAATAGAGTCTTCATCTTCAGGCAGCACTTCTTATTCTAGGCATTTACAGCGGCCGATAGAGACAGATGCAATTTCCTCTAATGGTGTACAGTAGATATGCGCTATATATTAGCCCACATATATTTCAGATGTTTTGTATTGGCTGTGGGAAACTATCTGGGCTGATTCAGTGTGGCCTGTGCCATAGGCAGCGGGGAGTAGGACCATTACTCTGCATGACAGAATGGAATGAAGCAGCAGAGCTCTATGTGGGCTAAACACAACGCTGAGCACTGTACTTCACAACTCCACACTCACACTGCACCGCTCGCCGTCCCCATTCACATTTCCCCGGCAGATCTGATGCTGCATAGGGCTGGCACACTGCCTCCATTCGAGTTCAGCGGGGAAGGGCTCGGGGAGGTGTGGATGCCAGGGCCGACTTCAACCCCCAGCGGTTCCCCTCGCTTCCCCCCCCCCCCGACTCGGCTCTCTGTACTGCGTACGGTTAAGACGAAGGAAAGAATTTGATACACTAAACTATCGTGATTGTTTTCCTTCCACGGCATTGTACCGCCACGCTGACGCCAAGGATCAATATTTTTATTTAGTGTTTAGAGGCTATGAAGTGTGTCTTTTCACTTTGGTAGTTGCAGAACTAAAATAGGCTTTCTCTGTTCTCCTTTAGATCAGGATATATTTTCAAATGGTTTGCCTTCAACTAAAAAAAAAACTGTTTTGATCATTTTCTTTTCCCATTTGATAAGCACACAACCCACTGGAGGAGTGTCTGCAAGAGCTGCACATAGGCGTAAATTCCTATAGATAATCATATTGTGAACACAATGGACACATTATGCAGTGTAATATGAAGCGTTTGAGCAGCGATATGATAAGATAAGATGTGTTTTTGATTGCGAAGTTCTGACTGGTAATTTTGGAAGGGAGACTGGCTTGCCTGTGTAAATGTTTCCTGTCTCATCTTCTCGTTAGATGTTTCTGTCAGCCAGAGAATATTCCTGCTCTTAAGTACTTGCTAAATATTCCTGAAGGTGTTTTCAGTTTTCTTTCTAACACACACTGACACTTTTTTTCTTCGGCTGCTGTGGTGATGTTAGAAAAAATGCCACTTTTTTTCAGACTAAAAAAGAAAATGAAACTGAAAAAGTTTACTTGAAAATCATTTTAGATACAGTAAACCACAAATTGCAGTGATTGACAAATTAGGACTGCAGTGTTAGGAATATTGAAAAATAAATACACTAAATTGTTTTGAAAAGCCTTGAATGTCATTTGATAACTGACTTTTTTTCCATTTACATAGATGTAGGAAGGAGGTAGGAGAGGTATTATAAAGGTATCTCATAAAAAACATTATAACATTTTTCATAATAAACACAATTCTTACTGTATCATACATCACCAACAGTCTCACAATTAGTTTCATTAGTTATATTATTTTCCAAGTACTGTATTTTAATTATTATAATATTATACTATGATGAGGTCCCTGGCAGACCTTATATAGTACAATACCTTTAAGTAAGGATTGTTCAAATCTAAATATCTAGTTGATTCCTTTCCTTGAATCCTATTCAAAGGAATGCAGCAATCTACATTTTTAACTATTTATTCCAATTTAACCGTTTCCTGACAATCCTTCTGACAATCCTTTACATATACAGTCTATTGAATTAGATGACACTCCAAAACGTACTTCAGACTGGAGAGGATGGTTTTTTAAAGCTAGAAGGGAAAAATATACCAAAATGCAAACATTTGCTGAACATTTGCATTTTAACAAAAGATTCATTTACGGTAGCAAATCAAACTAAACAGTAATCTCCGTCTCTCTCTCTCTCTCTCTCTCTCTCTCTCTCTCTCTCTCTCCCCGTCTGTCTCTTTCATCCTCCCTCTCTCTCCCTCTCTTTTCCCCCTCTCTTTCTCTCTCTCTCTCTCTGTATGCTTGTGCGTGTGTGTGTTCACTGTAAGCCCTCCTTGCATGCTTTTATGATTCAGTTTGCAGAATTTCACAGATTTGGAAGACATAATGAGCTATATAGTAAGATAAGGGTATATTTAGATGAGGATTTGATTATAATTAACTCGTGCTCTGCTATATCGCAGCGCGCTCCAGTTTGATGTTGCAGTTGCACGTCTCTGTAGCAGGTGAAGTACGCTCAGCCGGCGAGAGAGGATATATAGTAATACACTGTGTTCACACTTCCAACGGGGCTCGCTGTGGTGGAATGGCACAGGGCCGGTGGAGCCGTGCAACATAAACAGCTCAGGAGAGTGAAATACGGTGACAGGCCTAACAGTTAATGGCTGAGAGCTCAGCACTGTAGAATACATCTCCACCAAGCGATATGATGTACAGTATTCATGCAGCCTCGTCTCTGGCACTCATTTTCTCTCCGTCTGTCTCTCTCTCTCTCTGTGTCTTTCCCGTTCTTCCCTGCCACGTCTTCCTCGCCTTTAAGAAAAAAAGCAAAAACAAAAACAACAAAGCCCTGTTTTTCTCCCTCTCCCCTTCATTATTACATTCTCCCTTTCCCTCTCTCCTACTAACAGGTCTGTCTCTCCCTATCTCTCCACACCTCCATCTCTTTTTCTTACCCTTTCATTCCCCCACCGTATCTACTCGCCTCCCTCATTCGCCCTCTCATTCCATTTCATTCCACCTCTCTCTCGTTCTCTCCCTCTGTCTCTCTCTGCCTCCCTTTCTCTGTCACCCCACCCACCCAAACACACACACACACACACACACACACACACACACACACACACACATTGCCCTGTCACTCAAAACAGGAGGTTTGGCAGTGTATTTGTTTAGGCCAAACACGTATACACACATCCCAGTAATCAATATTTCTTTTCCTGCTCTCCTCACATATTTTACACTACCCCCCCACCCCACCCCGTCCTCTCCCTATCCCCCTGTTTCCTCTCCTCCACCCGGCCTCCTTCCAGTCAGTCAGTCAGTCAGTCAGTCATATGCCCTATATTTACCACTCTTCAACATTCGGCATCTCTATTCGTTTCCTGTCTCTCTCCCTTCTTTGCTCCATCTCTCTCGCTCCTCCGATCGCTTCCTCCTCTCTCTCTCTTTTTTTTTTTTTTGGCTCTGTCTTTTCCATCCAAAGGACTCATCAGGGTCAAAGAATCGGCAGACTGTGAAACAGAGGGAGAGGAGGATGGAGACAGAGAGAAAATATAGAGAGGGGAGGGATGGAGCGGGAGAGTGACTTTAGAGAGAATATTATGTCAGCAAGCCCCTGTTAATCAATGCAATTGTGTTGGTACCTGGAGTCATGAAAATAGGGAGAAGAGATGGAGGAATATGAAAAGAGAGAGCAAGGGAGAGCGGGGAGAAAGTGAGAGGGAAATGGAGAAAGGGAGGGAGGGCAGTTGGCACCAAAAGTAAATTGAAAATGATGTGTCTGTATTTGTGTGTTTGTGTGTATGTGTGTGTGTGTGTGTGTGGCTCCCATATTAACCCTGATATCTCCCAGGTAGTCATTATCTTTCTGTGTGGTTGTTAACGTGAGTGTGTGCGTGTGTTCGGGCAAACGTGTGTACTGTATTAACCCTCATATCTCTTTATCATTAAGCTGCTCTGGGGGTATAGTGTATCGCAGCATTTATCTGCGTGTGTGTGTGTGTATGCAAACACGCATGTGTTTGTGCGTGTGTACGATTGTGTGTGTGTGTGTGTGTGTGTGTGTGTGTGTATGTGTGTGTGTGTGTGTGGGCGAGTGTGTTTACAGTGATCTTAATTGTTGTTATCATTCATGCAGCACAATAACCACCTCCGCCCCCATCTTTGTCTCTGTCTGCTATTAACTCTCTCTCTCTCTACCCGTCTCTCCCCCCTTCTCTATCTCTCTCCCCCTCCCTCCTTCCTCCTAACTGCCGGTTTCTATTTTCCCTCTTTCTCATATTGTTCCTTCTCAGCCTGCAGCCTAAATAGCACCCATTTCATCTTCCCTCTCCCTTGCTTTCTTCCCCTTCTCTCTATTGTTTTTTTCCCTCGGCATACCGTATTGCTCCTCCAGTATTTTCTCCAGCCAAAGCTAACTTATATTACCCCATGATTGGATTCAGAATTCATTACTCTCGCTTGCCTGTATGCAATCTCTGATCAGTTTCTCTGTCCTCCTCTCTCACTTTTTCTCACTCTCTCTGTCTCTCTCACTCTTTCTGTTTCTGTCTCTCTCTTCTGCTCTCCTTCCCTTTTCTCTCTTGATTTGATTTGATTTGATGTCCTCTGCACTGGACATTATGGGAAGGACACCTTAGTCAAACTTAATCTCTTCTTCTTCTAATTCTCTTTCTTCTTCTTCTTCTTCCTCTTCCTCTTCTTCACTTTCTACTTCCTCTCCTTGCTCTGCCTCTCTGTTTCTTTCAGGCACCCTCCCTTAGTGCGCTATACATCTGCCCCCCCCCCCTCCCTCGGCAGGTTGCCATGGTCGCCATACCTACTCTCTCTCTCCTATTGGTCCTGGCAGAGTGGGCAGGTCTGGTGGACTCCTCCCCCCACCTCCTGCTCCGGCCCAGTCCGCGGGAGCGTGACGCGGGGGCCATGATGAACTTCAACATCGCCGTGATCCACGCGGGCGCCACGGTGCAGGCGGAGGCGGCGGTGGCTGGGCCTGGGGGAAGGGTGCTGTACCCCGGCTTTGGCCGGGTACACAGCTCCCTGGGGGAGAGCGTGGTTACCCAGTGGGGCTCTGCTAACGTCATCTGGCTACAGGTTGGACACTGTCTCCTCTTCATACTGCTCATTCAGCCTTACTTGAAGGAAGGGAATAATAATGGCCATCCATTATTCATACTCACTCTCATTATTTGAGCTGAATGGGCAGCGCACTGCTGCTGTTGTGTGGGCCCTGCTGAATGAGTGGGCGTCTGGCTCTGCTCTTTGACCACAGCTTGTATTGTTAGCTAGACATGTCACGCATAGTACATGACACCCTCCATACGAGTAACACCAAGTCAAGAGACACTGCCCTTTTCTGTCGACTCTATGGCTCTCTCTGTCTCTATCTCTGTCTCTCTCTGTCCATTTCTCTCTCTTTCTCCCTTCCTTCCATCCTTCCATCATCTCCCAGGTGAATGACAGTAGTCCTAAGACGGTGCTGTCCCAGCTGTGTGAGCTGTTGGCGGCGCGGCCCCTGCAGGGTCTGGTCTATGAAGAGGAGAGGCCCCCGCCCACGGCCTGGGGTCCCTTGGCCCCCATGCTGGAGTTTGTCTCCGCCCAAACAGGACTGCCTATAGTGGCTGTAGGAGGGGGAGCGGGGCTGGGGAGGATGCCACAGGTAGGAGGAGGGAGGTTGGGATTGGAGTATGAGGGTGAGGGGGAGTGTTTGGGGCTGGTTTGTGTGTGTGTGTGTGTGTGTGTGTGTGTGTGTAAGAGAGAGAGAGACAGAGAGAGAGATGCAAGATGTATGATTATGTAGGTCTAAATGTGAGATTGTGTAAATGGAACAGTGGTAGATAGGTCTTTACTGTATATTGAACCACTATAGATAGACTATTAAGGGAGAGCAGCTTAGGGTTTAGATAGTTATAACAACGCACAGTGTTACAATGTCAAGCATACTCTTTGTAAAGGGCATTCTGTACAATGCATCATATGCCACCAAGGTTAGAGGTTTGGGGAGGGGTGGGGTGTGTGTGTGTGTGTGTTGGGGGGTGTGGGGATTTGGGGAGGGGGGGAGGGAAGTAGAAGGTCAGGGTCGGTGATCTGTTGAAACTCTGCTGTGTTTGATCTGTAAATGGCACCAAACGGGGCTGCTGCTCTGCCTCTGATGTTCCTAGGAGGGAGGCAATGTGCGAACATGGGTGTGTATGTATGTGTTTGTGTGTACAGTGCATCTGTGTGTGTGTATGTGTGTGTGTGTGTGTGTGTGTGTGTGTGTCTATGTGTTTCTATGTGTGCATAAGCCTCTGTATCTTTGTATGTGTGCATCAGAGAAACCAGGATGTTTCACATGCTTTTGCCACCAAGCAGAAAAAAATGAAACAAAAAGCATTGCATTTGTGCTTACAAATAACTGTTTTAACCATTTACTCTTGAGGAATGAAATTGAAGCACTTTGATGATCTTCCTTTGAAGATGTACCCCCGCCTAGTCCTCATCCCCTCCCAGCTGAGTAGACTTTTTAGAAACACTCCCTTCTGGACGTCATTGGAGACTTCATGCAACACTCTTAGTTGTTTTAGCCCTGCGGTTGCACTAGTGCGGCTGCTGCCCCATAAAAACGTCCAGCCCCATGATGCCTTGATGCTGTGCATGAAGACGGAGCAGTCCAGGGAGTTGTAGTTCTTTGTAGTGAGAAGGCAGCCTGTTAGCTGGTCACTGTGTCACTAGCAGCCCTTTAGACACAGCAGATCTTTAGAGGATGAGTTTATGTTTACAATGAGGCTCTTACCATGAGAAATGTGCTGCTCTCTCCCCCAATCAGGAATCAGGTTCCATCTTTCTCCAGTTCAGCTCCTCCACCGCTCTACAGCTAGAGGTCATCTTTGAGGTGCTGGAAGAGTACGATTGGACGGCGTTCTCCGTGGTGTCCACCCGTCACCACGGCTACCAGGACTTCCTGTCGGTGGTGGAGGGCCTCACGGACGGCTCGTTCATCGGCTGGGAGAAGAAGAGCGTGGTGATCCTGAACGTGACTGACGACCCTGGGGGGGCACGCACGCGCAGGCTGCTGAAGGAGAACGAGGCGCAGGTGAGACAGGGGGGAGGGAGGGGGGAAAGGGGGGGAGGAAAGGGGAGGAAGCGCTGTGAGTATCATTGGGGGCACCCCGTCTGGCGGGTGGCTGCCCAGCTTTTTCCTTCCTTCTTCGTCTCTCCCTCTGTCCCTCCACATCTCTCTCTCCCCTCTCTCCTCTATCCCTCAGTTCTTCTATTCCCTTCTCATCCGCAGAGGCATTAAAGAGTCCCGTGGTACAACGAAAACCACGAGTCAGTTTGATTTGCTGGCTAGCTGTTGTGTGACATTGTACAAAGAGTTATGGTGTGCGAGTTACCAAGGAGGTGATAGGTTGAGGTGAACAGGGGCTGTAAACCGTCACCTTCGCCCCTGACTTCTAATCTTGAAATGAAAAAAACATTTCCGAACGCCTGAGCCTAATATCAACCAATTCATGATTCTGATCCAAACTTAGCTGATTTCCTTCCCATTAACTAACCCTCAACTTAATCGCTCCCTAACTTTACATAACCTAAATGTGATCCAAACTAACTAAGCAGTCGGTTGTTAACACCTAACGAGCGAACTTCACTGTCATGTTCTGATGATGTAACGCTTCAAATTCACACGCACGCTTCAGATTCACACTTCAGATTTACTGACCTTGACCAGAGTGACTCATGGTTTTGGCTTGTACCCCTCGTATGTTTCATTTCTTCATACTGTAAGCCTGCTCCCTCTCCCTCTCCTCCCCCAACATGTTGCTCGTTCTCCCCTTCCTTTCCCTCCTTCTTTCAAACTTCCATTCTCACATGCCTCACTCCATCTCTCTCTCTCAACTTGCTCTTTACCCACTTGCCCTCTCCTTCCCCCTTTATCCTTCCTCAAATCTCCTCTTCAACCCCCTGATCCTCCTGTTCAATTTTTTTTTACTCCTCCCCCCTGTTCTTATGCTTACCCCGCTCCCTCCATCCCCCTCTGCCCCCTCTCCTGCAATCCTTTGCCTAGAGACAAGCTCTCTCTCTCTCCTCTGCTGCTTTCCTGTTCACCTCCGTCTCTGTATGGCTATCTATCTTTCATTCCTTCAGTCCATTTGTCCATCTCTCCTGCTGCATGTCTTCCTGGCCACAGACTCTGCTCTCTGCTGGCTCAGTTAGTCTGGGTCTCAATGTCATCGCTAATGTCCCAGCATGGCCACTGCAGCTCTGCGTGTGTGTGTGTGTATGTGTGTATGTGTGTGTGTGTGTATGTGTAAGTGTGTGCATGTGTATTGGATTCCTTAGGCTCCACTCTGCTAGTGTCACTGTTAATATAACATACTGCCTGCAGCAGGTTGCCTATACGCAGTGCTTGCTTTAACCCTCTTTTTTTTCTCAACCCCCCCCTTTTTAGCTTTTCTATATTGCAGGGCTAATAAATGCTTGTGATTGCTTAGTGATGCTGTGTATGTTTGCATTACAGGCTATTTCTCTGCCTCTCTCTCTCTCTCTCTCCATGCGTCCCATGTATGGTAATGTGTTCTACATTGTAGATGGCCTGACACAGGTGCACTGGGTCAATTTCTACTCAACTCTCTCTCTGTCTGTCTGTCTTTCTTTCCATTTCTCTTTCAGCTTCTGCCCTTGTTTATTTGTCAGTATATCTTCTGCTCTTTCTCTCTCTCTGTTGTTTGTTTCTCTCTCTCTCTCTCTCTCTCTCTCTCCATTTCCCCTCTTTAGATATTGTGTGTGTCTGTTTATAACTCTGGTTCTCTCCCTCCCTCTTAAACTCAGTCTCCCTCTCTGTCTGTTACCCTCCTTCTTCCTCTTTCCCTTCGTCCCTCTCTCTGTCGCTCTCATTCCCTCCCTAATACACTGGAGGTTTATTGGCATACAGGCAGGATTGTTTTGCCAAGCCATTACAGTTCAAAATTCAATGAAGGCGCAATTCTCAAAATGCGCTTTCACTCTGTCTGCCCGCCTCCCTCCCTCCATGAAAGAGCCGTCTTCCTCTTTCTTGTCCTTCTATTCCCCTTTGTCTCTCTTCCTCACTCTATCGTTTTTCTTTCGTCTGTCTTTTCAAATGCTCTTACTCTTTCTCTGTCCTTGGGTATTTGTCAGCATTTAACCTCATTCCCCCTTTTTCCCTTCTTTCCACACAGCTCAACTCCCTCTATCTTCCTCTCGTCTATCCCTCCCTCCTCTCTCCATTTCCTCTCTAACCCCTTAAAACCCTGTTCGGTCACTCCCCCCCCCCCTCTCTCCCGCCCCTCCTTACCTCAGCACTTGCAGCAGGGAGCTCATCCACCGTCACTGCCCTCTCTCTTTCCTCTCTCTCTCTGTCTCTCTCACTCCATCTCCCCACCCCCACTGTCACAAATATCTCTTATCTCTCCAGGCCCTGATTTCACCAAAATATGTCATCCTCTGCTTTTCTTTGCTACCCTCCCCCCCTCTCCGTTCTCCCAGGAGTGACTATTCTGTTTTCCCACCTCTGAATACTTCCCTCCCTCCCTCCATTCTCTCTCTCTCTTTCTCTCTCCCCTGTTTTCTCCAGGTCTTCTCTCCATCCTCTCCCTAAAGTATGCTGCTTTTAATAACATATGTCAGAGTTTAACCTCTTCCCCCTGTTTTCCCTCAGGTGTGTTTGCTCTTTAGCCGCCCTCCCCTTCCCTCCCTCTCCTCCCTCTCTCTCTCTCTCTGTACTCCTCCACTTTACCACTTACTGTTGTCTCATTTTCCCTTTCTTGTTTTACTCTTGTTTTCATTATTCATAATTGTAACTTGTTTCATCAGGCCCAAGCTCATTAAGCACTGACCCCCACTCCCCCTGCACCTCCTGGTTAGCACACTTCACATACCATCCATGCAGTCTTCCCTTTTTTTTTGGTGTGTCTGCTTCTCAGCAACCGATCCTCTCTGTGTCCTACCCCCCCTGGCCTCCCCCTTCTGCTCCTATAAACCTTATCACATCAGCTTATGGCTATCTCTCCTCTTACCTCCCCCAGTATCCTTTTTTTTTCTTGATATTGCCTTTCTATCCAACACCCCCCCACCCCGCCCGTTCAGGTGCATCTACACTCTTGCTCTATCTTTTGCCCCTCGTTTCTCCCATCCTCTGTCTCTCCTCGTCTCCCCTGTCCCCTCCTTATCTCACTAGCGTGTATGTGTGTGTGTGTCTACCCTCGTCCCTGTTCCCTCCCTACCTTCCTGCTGTCCTCCAGGTGCGCCTGCTGTACTGCTCCCAGGAGGAGGCTGAGCTGGTTTTCCGAGCAGCGTGGGCGGCGGGTCAGGCCGGCGCCTCGCACATGTGGTTCGCCGTGGGGCCGGCTCTCTCAGGTTTGGGCATGGAGAGCCTGCCCCGGGCTCTGTTCGCCGTGCGGCCCCAGGGCTGGAGGGACGAGCCTCGCCGGAGGATCGCTCGGGGTGTGTCTGTGCTGACTCATGGGGCCGTGGCGCTGCGAAAGGATTACGGGGCCACGGGAGGGCCAAACTTTGTCACCAACTGCATGACGGACGCCAATCAGACCCAGAGACTGCGGGGCAGGATGAGGTGAGGGGGAGATAAGAGGGGGGAAGGCAAGCTGGACTGGGAGTGTGCGGGGAAGGAAAGGAGAGAAATATAAGGTCTGTCTGTGTGTGTGCGTGTGTGTGTGTGTGTGTGTGTGTGTGTGTATGCGTGTGTGTATGCGTGTATGTGTGTGTGTGGGCCGAGTGATGGGGGGTATGAGGCAGTTGGCAGGATGCAGACAGAACATGGGGAAGAGGAAGGAAAAAAGGGGAATAAGGGGAATGAGACGGAGCGGGAGCATGAGACAGGATAAGATGCATACTGTGAAAGGAGCTGGTTCAGAGCCAGAATGAGCTGGAAGGTTTGGGTGGAGCCGGTAGATTTGGTGTCAGGGAGCAGGCACAGTGGGGATATCTGAATTTGGAGCTGGCTATCATCCATGCAAAATAGATGTTGTTGGTGCGTGTAGTTGTGAGTTGGCGAAATTACCCCAGCATCTGTAGCCAGCGGACCATGTCTCATGTATATTAATGAGCCGGCTTTAATATATTCCTCTTAGGCTGTGCAAACAGACAGTAGCACACTCTAACAGGTAGCCCAAGTGGTACTGGATATCATCTTGGTTCATTTTATCCGCCTGTCATTCCTACACTGCATGCACACCACACACAAGATGTTTTGTACATGGATTGTTCCAAGCTTAGTCACTCTAAAAATGGGTAAAAATTTGAATTCATTAGTTTGTTGGCTGTAATGTTTGTAAATTGACCACAGCACAAACAGCATGGGAATGAAAGGGACGTGAAAAAGGATTCTTCTTTCTCTGTGTATGAAATATGTCCAAGAACAGAGAGGGAATATGTTTTCATTTTCATTTTTTGCACTGCTACCTGCTGTTCACTGTCTGTAACTGCAAGCTGCTGTTCCATCTGCAGTTTTCTATCTTGTCAAATAAAAGCTATCAGGTTTTGGGTTTTGAAGCCAGCAGGATGACACAAGGAGACAATTAGATGGTATGTCCTGTGTGATTATCAGACAAACTGTAGAGATTGCATCTGATGCCGAGAGCAGCAGTTGTTTGACTTCAAAGATGAGTCCTGACAATTCTATGTGTCTGATCATTTGTCTGTAGATTTGATTAACAGACAAGCCCGACTGTCACCATCTAGGTGCTGTGATTTAGTTTCCACTTGGAAGAGAATAGGGCAGGCTTTATTCTTTATCAAAACCAGCCTTAAGAATTCTATTTTCTCTTCATATCCTCCAAGAAAACAATGCATTCACATTCTGTTTCTTCTGTCATCCTCTTCCTGTCTGTCTCTGTCTTCTTTCAACTCTATCCATCTCCTCTCAGGTATTTCAGCAACATCACACTAGGCGGTCGAGACTACTCCTTCAACAGTGACGGTTACCTGGCCAACCCCTTCCTGGATGTCATTTCCTGGACACCTGGACGTGGATGGGAAGATGTAAGGATCTGACATCACTTCCTATCGTCTCCACAAACTGTTTAAATCTTTAGATTCACTGAGCCAGTGTAATGTTCTGACTAAAACACATATTGAGGGTGTGAGTGGAAGAGCATTCGATGTCCAATCCCTTTGTGAAGAACTGCAAGGAGAAAGGAGCCTAGCAATTGAACCCAGGACAAATCTTTAAGATGCTTCCCTTGCGTTGATTTGAGCGAGGCTCTTGAGTCTTAATCTCTCCATGTGAGCTGCAAGAGCAAACTCACACTGCATTGGCATCTGAAATAAGAATGTAAACCTGATAGTGAGGATAGGCAGGACATATAGGTTCATGTTCATGTAAAGTTCACTATGGTTACCTGTGCCTGAGGCAGAGGGGAGAGGCTGGCCGCTGACCATTTGACCGCACTTGCTGTGCTCCTGCTGTGCCTGTTCAGTTGCTGCTGTCTCTCTGCATCTCGGTATTTCCTGGTTAAGGCACACTAGAATGCACACACACTCTCTCATATGCACACTCACAGTCACACACACCCACATGCATACACATGCACTCATACACATGATCATATAGCTCAATTTGCGGAAAGAAATGCTTGTGATCAATAGTTGTCTTGTTTTGCCGCCTGTGTTCTCCACTCCTTACTGTAGCATGAAATGCAGATTTGAGTAGTTTTGAAGGCAGATAAATGTGGGTTGTGGTGATGGTGGTGGGGGTCTGGGAGCGGCGGGTGGTACCTAAGGATATTTGAGAACATAAAAAAATAACTCACCTGAGATGACTTCTGGGTATCATTAGTATCTGGCTGTAGAGCTAAAATTGACATGTATTTTGTGCGTATGTGTGTGTGTGTGTGTGTCTGATCTTGTCTAACTGGATGCGTGTCTACCAAGCACCAGTACTCTGACATGTCATGCATATTCTATAAAGCTGCGGTTTGTTCAGAAATCCTTAATACGAACCCCTGTCACCTGTTGGAGATGTGCAGTGTGCATTCCTTCCCTTTAATACGGCAGGATTTTACCCTTGTCAGTGTCAGTAGAGGGAGAGCGATGCTCATTTTCTCAACCACACACCACCAACACCACAACACCACACTGTACACGCACAAAAACACACACAGCACACTCTGAACACGTAGTCACAAACCACACAC
The DNA here is from genome assembly GCF_046629955.1 of Centroberyx affinis. Taxonomy (NCBI): domain Eukaryota; kingdom Metazoa; phylum Chordata; class Actinopteri; order Beryciformes; family Berycidae; genus Centroberyx; species Centroberyx affinis. The sequence goes on from NW_027280959.1 coordinate 231,001, forward strand.
AATCACAGCCACGCATACCGATGCACCCACGCAAAGATGCACATACACATACACATACTCATACACATACACATACACATACTCATACACATACACATACACATACACATACACACATTGGTGGTTCTCAGCCTCCTGCTGGTTTTAACAGCCCACCAGAGTCCAGTCTCAGCGTGTCGTAACATGCTGACTCCTGCCATATCCCTCAAATCCCTTTCAATTAGGAGCTCCTGCACTGGCCCTTAGTCTCTGTGCAAACCCAGGGTATGAAACCCGCCCACATACACACACACACACACACACACACACACACACACATACCCTGAGCACTTCCACACACTCATCCACATGTGTGCGCACACAAATGAGGGCACATATGCTTACACACATATGCTTACACACTGCTTACACAAACCCTATTGCACATGCACTCACCGCACACACACACGTACGCACAGGATGAGGATAAGACGCCTGTATCTGCCTATTATGCACATCCACGCTGTTGGCTCTCCCTGAATATTTAATGTTCTCTTTACAATGACTGCACCATTACCTAGAGCCCGGGAGCGCCCAGCTTAGCTTACTGAAATACTGCAGACTAGTACTGAAGGTTGTCCAACATTAACATCGCTTGTTTCTGCTATGGAAACAGCAACACCGAGCTGGATGTTCCAGGATATTATCAGACGCTAACGAATGTTAGCACTTATTAACAACACTCTCAGCTGGGAATAAAGCTTTCTTAAAAGTGCCTCTCCATCCTCAAACTTTGGCTCCAAACCAGCATACTTTCTCTGCCCCAATTGGTGAAAAAAATATTCCCGCAATTTGAGAAGTAGCTAGTGATTTTTTTTTTCTTTTTCCTGGCAGTTCTATTCACCCATTTGTGAGTGCGTGTGTGCGTGTGCGCGTGTGTGTGCGCGTGTGTGTCTGATAGAGAGTAGTGTGTTCTCCCGTCTGGTCTATCTGTTTCCTGTCTGTGTTTCTTGAGAGTGTTTTGATTGAATGTCTGTTGAGAAGCTGCGGTCGAAGTGCAGTCGAAATACTGTCATTGTCGCCGCCTCCTTCTCTCTCTGCCAGCGCCTGCATTACACAGACAGGCAGGCTGCAGAAAGCTGCCAAACTTTACTTTACTCTACTGCCCTGCTTAAGCACTCACATTTGTGTGTGTATGTTTTTTTCTGTTTATGTGTGTGTGTGTGTGTGTGTGTGTGTGTGTATGTCTGCGTGCATGTGTATATATGTGTGTGCATACTTGCTTTTGTGTATGTTAGCTCAGTTACACTTGTCACTTAGACGCGACTTTTATCAGCTGATCATGCCAGGATGTGTCAAGTGATGCTGCAAGAGAAAGTTCACAAAAAATCTGCACTGAATCTTCTTGGGTGCAGTTTTGGCTTTGCGTTGCTGTCAGAACTCTACATATCCTAGACACCATCCAGCGGCACATCCAGTGTACATATAAACAATGCAAAGACATGGGGAGAAACAATGATACATCCACAGGAGATGCATAGCAGACATTTTCAGGTCAACGATGGACACAGCAATACGGTCTCCCAGCATCAGATCATTCAAGAACAGATCTCAAAAATCACATTGAAATGACATCTGTAGCTATGGCATACCTTGTGCATATGTGCTCCAGTGTTTCCTACAGCAAGGGCCTCTGAAAACACACTTAGACACTCTCCACTCAGACAGAGAGAGAATCCCCAGACTGGCTGGGAAAGATGGGTGGGGAAAATGAAGTGGGGAAAATAAGTAACACTCTCCCCTCTCTCAGCAACTACTGCTGAGGTGCCCTTGAGCAAGGCACTTAACCTCCAACCGCTCCAGTGGAGCTGCTGATTGGCCAGCAGTAGAAGACTGAGGTAGTAATCGGCAGCTCCCAGGTATGAATGTGTGGTACTGTGTGGATATGAATAAGGGCCTCACTGGAAAATAGCAGTCAACTTTCCCTGGATAAATAAAGGATAAAATAACTAATTAAAAAACGTATGTGAGACAAGTGTGAATTCAGACCCCCCCCCACCTCCTCTCTCTAATGTTTCTCTGACCTGTTCCCCCAGGTAGGCTGGTGGGAGAACGGGGCGCTGAGGCTGCGGTACCCAGCCTGGTCCCGCTACGGCCCATTCCTCAAGCCGCCTGATGACGCCCAGCACCTGCGCGTTGTCACTCTGGAGGAACGGCCCTTCGTCATCGTGGAGCTGGCTGACCCCGCCTCCGGGACCTGCATCCGAGACTCTGTGCCCTGCAGACGACCCCTCAATGCCAGGTTTGAGTCCTTAGGGGAACTGAATTTGGATTGGTTTTAGGTTGATGTGTTTTATTATGGATATGATGTTATTGACTTATTCCATGCTTTGTGGTAATGTTTCACCCAGTATAGAGGGGGAGCAAAGTTTCCCATGAGTGGTATTGTAGGAAAAAGAAAACTTAAATCTAAATAAACAATATAAAACTCTCACCACTGGAGGCCCCTCCGCTTTATTTACCAACGTTATGAATGGGATAAACCTTTTGCACAAGGTTCTGTTGGTCCGCTCCTAAGCCTTTGCGCCGCCATCCAATTGAACTGACATCAATCACATATCAAAACTGCGGTCTCTACATTCCCTGACCCTAATCGATAGCAGACTGGTCTCCAGAGGATCAGGGGAATGACTCAGGGGTCTGGTATCAGACATGACCACAGAGGAGCTTTATGGTTCATCAGCTTCTGAAGGGATGACAGCACTCGTCCTGCACCGCTCGGTTTCGGCTGTCACTAAGGGCAAGAATACTTTCTCTGATCACTTTACTTTACATCTCTTCATTTGTCCTTCTCTCTGTCCATTTCCTTTTATCTTGCTCACTTTCCTTTCCTTTCCTTTCCTTTCCTTTCCTTTCCTTTCTTTTCCTTTCTCTTCCTTTCTCTTCCCCTTTGCTCTGGTCATCTGCACTTGAACTCATTCAGTGGAGGAAGAATCATTTTACAGACTAGTCAGGATGCAGCTCTCAAAACCTTTTGGTTTATGACTCTCACATCTTATTCCTCTGCCCCCCCTCCTTCTCTTCTCATCTCTCTCTCTCTCTCTCTCTCTCTCTCTCTCTCTCTCTCTCGCTCTCTCTTTCTCTCACACACACACAGCGCCATCCAGGAGGGCGTGGCTCCCATGAAGCAGTGCTGTAAGGGCTTCTGTATTGACATCCTCAAGAGATTGGCCAAGATTGTTGGCTTCACCTACGACCTTTACCTAGTGACCAACGGAAAACATGGAAAGAAAATTGATGGGGTGTGGAATGGCATGATTGGAGAGGCAAGTCTTTGAATTCATGTGTGTGTGTGTGTGTGTGTGTGTGTGCGTGCGTGCGCGTGTGTATGTGTGCCTGTATTTCTGCCTGTCTCCCTCTTGAGCAATTTGTTCCCAGTGCCAGTGTACTGTGTGTGTGTATGTGTGTGTGTGTGTGTGTGTGTGTCTCTGAGGGTTTGTGTGGTTCTGTGGGTTTATATTTGTGTCTCTGCATTTTGTGTTGCTTTTTTCCGTCAACACACAGTTGCATTCTTTAGTCTGTTCTCCTGCTTCCTGGGCGACCAGTTAAACGATACGAAGAGAGTACAAATTTGCACAAATTACATACTGTAGATAAGCATGATGATGAACATACACCCATGCTCATGCACACACATAGTACCCACAGTATGTATATCTGCGCAGACACATCCCTGCACACACAAAGACATACAAACACATACACACACACACTCTCACACGCACACACACACACACACACACACTCTCTCAGACACCCCCTGCCTAGGTGCGATTACTCCTTGTTCTTTTCTTGGCAGTGATTCTTTTGTGAAAAAAGTAGGGCGCCCAGCGAAGACACACATGGATACTCACACAGGTTCATGGTCCCCCGTCTGGACTGGACAGACAGAGAGATACTGACAGAAAGACTGACACATAGAAATACATACAAAAAACAGGTGCTTGGTTTAGCACACAGAGATACACACACACACACACACACACATACCTGCATGCACACATGCTGAGATCGATACAGGGGGCCGTTGTTTCATTGCAGCGCCCCACTGTTTCTGCATTGGTCCCAGAGGGAATTTGCCAAAGGCCAGTTGCTATAGGATTCAAAACCATTTCACTGTGCTCTCCTGCTCCATCATTTTTATGACCTGATCCTGGGCCAGAGACCAGAGACCTATATTCACATGCAAAAGGCCGAGTGAATTTTATTTTCTCAAACTAATGTCTGTCTTTTGATCAGATGTTCCAAAGCCTGCCGCTCTTTGATCAGGTAATCCAGAGACTTGGCAAAGTTGAGGGGAGGGTGCGCTGCTTTCCGCTTCGCCTCGTTTTTCTGCTGATTTGCTCTGAAGTGCGGATGTGCCATGTCTAATGTAGATTAACATTTCACTTATACAATCAGCAGACACAGCGATTTTCAGGTTTTTTTAGATGGTGGCAGAGAGGCGACGGGCGCTAGCTCATTTTGTATGCTAAAGATATGCACAAGAGACACATGGTTAGTATTTGTACCATATTGAATCCTGGGCCTTCCCCGAGCAAGGGAATGCACTCCTGCACGCTTTAAGTACAGAGAGTACAGAGAGGTTTGTGCGCTGAAATGTTCTGGATCTGGTCTGGAAAGAACCTGGTGCTGGCCTTTGTGGATTTGCAAAAGACTGTAAGACTGGCTTTGCCTGTCTATAACATCTGCAGCAGTCACTCATGATTACGTATCTCTCTGACTGCTGTTTTACATCCCCTTTAGGTGGTGTACAAGCGAGCAGACATGGCCATTGGCTCTCTGACTATCAATGAGGAGAGGTCAGAGGTCGTGGACTTCTCTGTCCCCTTTGTGGAGACGGGGATCAGTGTCATGGTCTCCCGTAGCAATGGAACTGTATCGCCATCTGCTTTCTTAGGTAAGAGGTTCTGTTTATATCAGGAGTCTAACTGTTGTACTGAATCTATTCTAACTGTAAAGTGTTGAGTTTGCATGAAATGGCTCAGTCTTTGGCTGCTGGTCCTTACATCTAGATTAGCTGTTACTTTTTCTTAGCTGTTCATGTCTTCCTAACTTATAGTTTCACTCTGTCAGCAGACCCAAGGCTCCAGTGGGAGAGCTGCGTTATTGGCTTACACACTGCATTGAGATGATTGTAAAAAGCAGAAACAGTGTTTATGGACTTCTGGAGATTATATTTGCTCCAATGGTTTCTATTTTCATTGGACACAATGCTCCTCTCCCCACATACATAATGTGCCAGGTTTATGCGGACAGTTTCCTTCCTTCCTCCCCTTCTATAATAACAACAACAACAACAACAACAATAATAGTAATAATAATAACAATAATACACTTTACTTATGTAGCAGCTTTTGAAAAACACAGTTTACAAAGCATTTACAGAGCATGTAAAGACATTACATAATTATAAGAGATTACATAAAAATTTGTCAATAATAAATAAGCAGTTCAAACCAAAGAACAAAATCAAGTGAGCAGGGCTGTGCTAGCCTGTGACTGGCCCAATCACAGGCTAGTGGGCCAGCAGTGATTATGGATATTGTAGAATAGTTGGATATTGTAGAATAGTTACAGGCTGGTTCAGTACGCCAGTGGCCCATATATTGTGTTTAAAGTCTTCATTTTTTCCCCTCCAAAGAGCCCTACAGTCCGGCCGTGTGGGTGATGATGTTCGTCATGTGCCTGACCGTGGTCGCTGTGACCGTCTTCATTTTCGAGTTCTTCAGCCCCGTGGGCTACAACCGCAGTCTGCAGAGTGGCAAGAGTAAGTGATGGGTCTAAGCTGTCTCTGTTTCCCAGCCTGATGGATGTGTCTGTGTGCAGTCCATCACTGTTGCTGTATGCATCAAGTGGACAAACATTTAACACCACATTCCTGGAGTGTGGTTGAAAAATTCAAAAAGTCAAAATGATTTTCCATTACAATAATGAACCTTTTTTTGTTTCCACAGAGTTTGATTTCTAGAAGTATCTTGTTGTCTGGCTAGTCAGCTGTTACTCTTCAAGTGAATTGCTAGACGTTTGGAATGTGTTGACCCAAAAGCTAAACTGTGTGAATGTTGTGAAGAAGAAATGATACCCATGTTGCACTGCATCCCAGCATTCACAATATTGAAGCAGCCATATATTATTCAACAGCACAGTTTGTACCCCTGTGATATTCAGTGCGCCTGACGCCTCAGTCCAATACCAAGCCCGACTTGCCTCTTTTACTGCATGATTGCTGTGCTCTACATAATTTTACCTCTCTGTCATCCTCCCATATATCCCTCTCATTCTCTCTCATCTCTCTCCTTCCTTCATCCCTCACTCCTGCCGTTTAAAGGCGTGTTTGAGCCCTTTGAATGGTGATTTGCGCCGTGTAGTTAAATCATTTGTAAGATCACGTAGTAGCGTAATTGAAAGCTGACTTATTGTCAGTGCTTCATGAGCTTTGGTGTCGAGAGACCGGCTAGGTATTTACTTCTCTAAGGCTTACGACAAATCATTCAGGGGAGTTTGACTTGACTCAGCTGCTTCATCTGCAGTCACATACTACTGAATACATTGTTCCCAGCATGGTACATAAAGTTATGTCGAGTCAGTATTTTTTCTTATTGTGCTGGTAGTGTGCTGCCTGGATTGCTGCCTGGAAAAAGTTAATTTTACCACCAATTCTTACACTTAAAACTTTCCCTCTTTTTCTTCCTCCTCCTCTCTCTGCGCGCAGAGGCTGGAGGCTCTACTTTCACCATAGGGAAGTCAGTGTGGCTGTTATGGGCCATCGTCTTCAACAACTCAGTGCCGGTGGAGAACCCCAGAGGAACCACCAGTAAGATCATGGTGCTGATCTGGGCCTTCTTCGCTGTCATCTTTCTGGCCTCCTACACTGCTAACCTGGCTGCCTTCATGATCCAGGAGGAGTACATTGACACGGTGTCAGGCCTTTCGGACAAGAAGGTACCTCTACTACTTGAATACTGATGAAGGATGGGGAAGTGGAGGGAGAATTAAAGTCTTAAAGGGAGATAAATTGAATTACATGAATGCTGAATTGAATAACACAGGAATTTACAAATGAATCAAATATAATTGAACTCAATTACCACAGTTGTTGAATACTTGAAAGACAGTTCTAAATACTACAGTAAGTCCACAGACCGCTCTCTTTGCAAACATCTCATTTGACTTTGCATAGAGTGTTAGTTAGTTAGTCTGGGAAGTGGACAGAAATAGGTCAGACAGATTGGTGCACAGTCTGGTGTGTCTCATGCCCCTTCCGTCTCCCTCCCTCGCCTCCCTTTGCTCCACTAGTTTCAGCATCCTGAGGAGCAGTACCCACCTCTGAAGTTTGGCACGGTGCCCAACGGGAGCACAGAAAAGAACATCCGCTCCAACTACCCAGACATGCACCAGTACATGGTCAAATACAACCAGAGAGGGGTGGAGGACGCCATAGTCAACCTCAAGACCGGGTGTGTCTGCCGCAGCATGGGCTTGTTCATTCCCTCATCGTCCATTTATTCTGTTAGGCTCCTTCTCTCTCATTTATTTGATTAACTCTTTTGTCTTTCTCCACACCTTCCGGCTTTTCAGTAGCTGGGCTTCCATTCAAGTATCGTTTTGGGCAAATTATGGTTTACTGAATTAAACAACAGGGTGAAAATCGCAATATCGCAAATTTTCTCGCTCGCTTGAAACATAAAATCTTTAAGTCAAAAAGTGAAATTATGCGGTAAATGGTGATAGAAACACATTTGTCAAATAAATAAATTATATATGTTTGGCTCGATCGCCCCAACGAAGCGTCCCTTCTCATTGAACAACATTTCCAAAATGGCTTCAGACAGACAGAAATGTTGTCTGTAAAATATCTGTCCACTACGACCTCCCAGAAAAGTCATACCCACTGTCGCTGCCATGTGTAAGGTGCCCATCGAAGTTGCATGGTCATTAGGTGGCGTGATAGAATATGGCCAAGTGCATTTCTTTGTTGTTGTCTTCGGATGATAGCATGAAACATTAGCTGACACTAAAAAGCAGCAACAACCTGCCCAGTACTGATGAATTCTTGAAACACGCTTTCCATTCTTCTCATGGATGTGTTTCTTTGACATTCAGGAAGCCTAATTATTTGCCTCAACCCAGTTGATGGAAACGCTCCTAATTTGTATTTTATTTTTCAACATTTCAAAAGTTTGAAAACTAAAAATTGGCTTGACAGTTGGATGGAAACATACCTAGTGTCTTGCTTTCTCTCTGTTGTGATTTTATAATGTTCTCACTCTTGCTGTAGCAGGCCGTCGTACACAGTGTGTTTCTTCTCAACTCTGGCTTACATTTCACATCCTTTGCCACATTTCCTGCCTTCTTGTACGGATTCTCTCACCTTTACTCTCACTCTCTCTCTCTCTCTCTCTCTCTCTCTCTCTTTTCCTCACCGCTATCTCCCCTCACCCACACAGTGCAAGCAGCCTTCCCCTCTTCAGTTTCTAGTAGAATCTCTATCACCCGTCGTGTGTTGGATAATCCCAGTTTACTTTATCCTAAGCCTCTGTCATCATGTCTCCCTCCCCATTGCCTTGACACCACAATTATAACTCAGTGTTAATGTGCTCAGAAATTAGAAACTCTTGCTTTTCTCTTCCTCTTCTTTCTCCTTTTTTTTCTGCTCCTCAGTCCTTATCTCTCTGTTTCTCTCATTCCTCGTTTGCCCTACCATTTCTTTCCTCCTGTTTTATTTCTCCTCTCTCTCTTTCTCCTTTTCTCTCCATTCTTTCCCCTCCCTGTGTGCTTTCTCGGTGTGTCTGTATTTAAACTTTATAATCCTCATCACTCTCTGGCTCTATCCCATGTCTTTTTCCCCCTGAAGTGTGTAAATCTTCCCCCCCCCCCCTCTCTCTCTCTCTCCCTCTGTCACTCCGCTCTTCGCACCATATAAATCCCCATCCCCCGCCTCCCCTCCGCCTCCTCCACCACCTTCCTGCTCCCTCTTACTCACACATCTTCCTCTGATCTCTGCTTTATTTTATTCTCCTTGTGTTTTGACTCTTTCCGCCAAGCCTACTTTACTATTCCACACTTTCTCCCTTTCCTTGTTATTATTTAACTTTTCATGCCCTCTCTACCACTCGGTGCGCCTCCCTCCATATATTTTTGCTCCACAACTCTCTTTCCAGGTGCATCGAACAGATCTACCTTCATACCTCCTCCCTGCCTCAGCCCATCCCTCTATCCTTCTGCTCCCTCTCTCCCATTAAATGATGAATGAATTCTCCCTTGATCCCTTTACAGGAAGCTGGATGCTTTTATTTATGATGCTGCAGTATTGAACTATATGGCCAGGAAGGACGAGGGTTGTAAGGTGAGGACAGACTCACACAAGCTCATGCTCTATAGATTAGATAGATACATATGTTGCCTATCAGTCAGTTTTTTAATACCTGCACATTGTCCTTTTCCAAGGTGATGACCATAGGCTCGGGGAAGGTTTTTGCCACCACAGGCTACGGTATCGCCCTGCACAAAAACTCACGCTGGAAACGTCCTCTTGACCTGGCCCTGCTGCAGCTGGTGGGAGATGGTGAGAACCGGGGAGAGGGGAGGGAGGACAGAGAGGAAAATAATTAGGGCAATGTAGGGGCAATGGGAAGGTTATGGGTAAAAATGACAGGATGGAAAAAAAAGCAGCGAGGGGAGGGGGTAGAGGATAAAAACACAGGGGGTAGATGAATGAGAAGCGGATGGGGGGTGAATGTAAGGCGAGGAGGGAGCGATGGCTGCAAGGTGTTTTGATGGTGACAGAGGGAATAAGGGCTGATGGTGCTGCTGGAGGGGTTTGCAGGTCTTTTTATTGGCTGGTGGAGGGGAAGGGAGGCGGGAGAATGAGGGATATTATTTGTTCATTTCATAGCATTCAAGCATTACAGGAATGACTTGATTCTGTTGTTGAAAGCACACATGCCCCTCCCCCTTTTCACCCCTCTATCTCTCCTTCTCTCCCTCTCTCTCTCTCTCTCTCTCTCTCTCTCTCGTTCTCTCTCTGTCTCTTTCTCCTGCCTGGGCTGGAGAAAGGAAAAAAAAAAGATTTAGTTTGTGTGAGTCAATGTTGTTGTTGTTGAGAGGGATCATCACAACTTGTGCGGTGACAGATTCATAGTCATTACAGATTAGCTGAGACAGACAGAGACCAAGGGAGTGTGGGAAAAAATAACCATAGAGAGAGGAAAAAAAAAACACCATCTGAAAATATCCTAAACAGGAGATCGAGAAACAGCATGCAGAAGCAAAAGAGATCATGCAAACGGATCTGATAATTGAATAATTGATGATACCTATGGGAGCATTATTAGTACGCTGTGAGTTTGTCCATTGCACACACTAGTGTATAGGATTAATCCATGAGAAGGAGGTTCCTTGTGTGTGTGTGTGTGTGTGTGTGTGTGAGAGAGACCGAATCTGTTTTTAGCGGTGGTTGTCAGTACACTAATGCTTAATTGTCATTTTACACAGTCCGCCACACGCACATCCTCTGTATTGTCTCAATCGGATGCCTCTTGTTTGGCTTTTCCTCGTTTTTTAAATCGGCTTTGCTTGTGGCGTGGCGGACAAAGCCCTTTAGCTGTTTCTGGCACGCAGACACTTTAGCTGCTTACACACTGATAATGCCAATTTGGTGCCAAGATCTATTAAATAAGGCTGGCGTCTGGAGCTGAATAGCTGGACCTGGAGAAGAAAGTGTGTGTGCATGATAAACAGAGTGCCCAGACAGCCTTGACATGTTGTGTTTGTTGTTTATTTTAGTGTTTTTTTTCTGTTTTTGGTTTAGTTTTTGTATTTTTTAATGTGGAGTTCATGCCCTTGCCCTTACCTCTGTGCAGCAAAGGCTTCAACATCAGCTGTGTGCGCTGGATGGATGTAGTTATGGGTTGGTGTTGAATGCAGAGGGATCTAGTAGTAGGGAGGTATTATTGGAGTGGATTACTAAGGAAGAGGATTAGTTTGTATTGGATGGGGCAGGGGGGGGGGGGCTCACATTCAGCTCGCCTCAAAGGCCGCATCTCAACAATCGCCCCGCGGCTCAAGGACTCCGCATCACACCTTCAGCTAGGCTAAATCATGTCACAGTGTCACATCATTATCGTGTCATGCCGCGTTGAGTCATATCATTTTACAACTGCATTAGAGGATAGAGGAGCAGTAGAGAAGTCCGCTAATGCTTTGTCAATCCTGTGAGCGTGTTGTTCTTCTTGTTGCTGCCTCTGGTGATTCATGCCATAGCTTTAAGAGATGGTCCATTGATCTGACTACTACTTGTTCTCTGATAAAGGCAATACTGCTGAGTACCAAGATTTCCTCTTTGCCTCTTATCAGATCCGCCTCTATTTTTTGCATAGTATCAGGATTTTGATACCAAGAATATATTATTCAGTGAGTAGATACTGCCGAAAAAAAAAAAAAATATGAGGAGCTGGCTTTGCAGCTCTTGGCTGGCAGGGTGTTTTTCAGAAATCTTGCAAGTGCATGCCGAGAGGTTTGTCATGTTGTGATAAAAGCAAAGGATTGTACAGGTCATGGTTTATTGCTCAACAACTGTGGAGCTCAGTGTCTCTGGACATGTCTGGCATCATGCCACACCTGGCACAATGTGAAATGCAAACATATGCGCGCGGGCACCAACACATTTACATATGTGTACACATGCACACACACATGCACACACACGCGCACACACACACAAAAGACACACAAGCACACTTTTCTTTATTAAACGGTGTCTGGGTGGTACATGCCAGCTCCGTGTTTGGAGTGTGCCAGCTCCACCTGACCTGACCTGCCAAGAACGGCAGAGGTGGAGTGTGGATTTGACACACCTGTCAGATTTGGCAGGCCTGAGCTGGCTGGGGCTGAGAGGTAGAGACAACTGCCATCAAAATAGTCTGAAGGAGGGGAGAGACAGACGGAGTGAGAGGAGAGTCATAGAGTGTAAAAGAGGAAGAGGAAGAAGTGGGAGATGAATCACTGGGAGTCAAGTGGAAGGAAAGCCGGGAGATGAGACAGAGCTTAGAGAAAGGCTTCGGCTGGGTCTTGTGAAGTGGGGGACAGACATCAGGCTACCTGTTTATCTGCACCCTTCACTAAGACACTTGCCATTTTCACATCATGGCTCCTGTTTGGACACACCAGTGCTGCTGAAGGTCAATGACAGAGATAAATCCACTCCTATAGGGCTATACACCGGCGGTGAAAAACAGACGTTGTTTGTGTCTTGGAATGTATGTGTGTAGGAGTGAGTCTCAGACAGGGAGTTGTTACCTGAATCTGCCAGTGGGCTGCAGTAGCTCTGTGTCCATCTGTTGCTGTAGCTGGAGGCCACGGCTGATTGGCTAATGATGTTCTACAGGAGATACATTAGCCAGATCACACAGATGACTGAGTCGGCTTCATCTAAGCCACGCAAGCACAGCTAATGATGGCACAAATGAAAAACTGGAGTTTTAGTTTTCGCAGAGCGGTGTAGTGTGCAGGTGGATGTGTGCCTGACCTGAAATAGCTCAGATATAGAGTAAGACTATATAGTATGCGGTAGAATGCCAAAATTAAGGCCTGGATATTACATTGCTGCTTTTGCTGGCATTGCTATTAGTGGAACAGAAAGCTCTCATTACACGTCCTGTTGGAGAATATGCCTCTTTAATCCCATCATGAATCATACGCTACATCTTCTGGCTGTCCATCACTATGGTTACACCAGCGACTCCCGCAGCCAATCACAGGTTTAGCAGGGCAGCTCAGATTCGTTAGGCCGGCTGGTTCGTAAACGAGCGGGCGTTGTTGTGAGGAGAGCGGCCTCGCCAGGTTCCTGGTAGGTGAAGGGATGAGAATCCCGAATCCCCCTGAGCTTAGCACCTCGATGGAGATTCTGACCATCCCTCCAGCACAATTAAATGATTATGATCTTCTCCTTCTGCCTCTGTCTCTGTCCCTCCCTATCTGTGGCGCTTCTCTCTCTCTCTCTCTTTCTCTCTCTCTTCACATTTTTCCCTCTTTTTCCTCTTCAAGCTGAGGAGTGTTCCCGCTGTTTGTCATAATGACACAATCTCAGCCTCTCGTCCTCCATCTCTGCTTCCCTTGTTCCATCTCTCTCTCACTCTCTCTGTCTCTCATTTCCCCTGACGCGTTCGTGGCCAGAGAAAGAATGCTTCCCTCTCTCTTTCTCTCTCTCTCCCTCTCTTTCTCTCTCTCTCTCCCTCCCTCTCTCTCTCTCTTTCTCTCTCTCTCTCTCTCTCTCTCTCTCTCTGTCCCTCTCATTACCTCTCTTCCACCCTTGTCCACCCTCTCTCCAACCATCTCACTCTGGCTCCTGGTCTCCCTTTTTCCTCCTCTCCTCATTTACTCTGGGTTACAATGTTGAGATTAGGTTGTCAGGGCCATTTTACTTCTCAGTGCTACTTCATTGTTTTAGACTCTCTTTCTCCCTCTCTCTCTCTCTCTCTCTCTCTCTCTCTCTCTCTCTCTCTCTCTCTCTCTTCTCTCTCTCTCTCTCTCTCTCTCTCCTTCAGTATCCTTTCTCTGTGTTCCTTCGGACACATGGCTGCTTTTACTATTACTGACCTCTGACATTGAGGAGTCACCTTGGACAACTGGCAAACAGAAAGCCTGTACTGTTGACCTGCACTTTAGAGAGTATTAGCTTTTCTGTCTCACTGTCTGTGTCTCTGTCACTATCTATCTATCTATCTATCTATCTATCTATCTATCTATCTATCTATCTATCTATCTATCTATCTATCTATCTATCTATCTATCTATCTATCTCTAAACCCCAGCACAACCTTGAAATAACCCCCGAATATCAACAACCACAGGCCCTCTTCAGCTAAAATTCCCAGCCTTAATCTTTCTCCTATCCAACATGATCCCTTCCCTCATCCCTTCACTCCTTCCTTATCTGCCTTACTTCCCTTTTCTTTATTACCGCACACTTTATTATTGCCATCTTCCTCTTCTCCTCCCCCTCCTCTCCCCCCTCTCTTGTCTCCCACTCTCCTTTTACCCCCTTTTAACCTCATCCATTTGCCCTTTTCCCTCCCTTTCTCCTCTGCATCCTTGCCCATCCCCCTTTCCATCACCCCCCCTCCTCCTCCTCCCCTTTCCAGATGAGATTGAGATGCTGGAGCGCCTCTGGCTGTCAGGTATCTGCCACAATGACAAAATTGAGGTGATGAGCAGTAAACTGGACATTGACAACATGGCGGGGGTCTTCTACATGCTGCTGGTGGCCATGGGCCTCAGTCTGCTGGTTTTTGCCTGGGAACACCTGGTCTACTGGAGGCTGCGCCACTGCATGGCCACCAGCTCCGGCAAGCTGGACTTCCTCCTGGCTATCAGCAGGGTAAGTGTATGTGTGTGTGTGTGTGTGTGTGTGTGTGTGTGTGTGTGTGTGTGTGTGTGAGTGTGTGTGTGTGTGTGTTTTTCTACTCTACACTACTAGTATTTTGGAAACATTTTGAAAAGCATTTCAGCTCCTTTAAATTGTCAAATCCACACTTCCAGTGGCAACGTTTTAACTTTCACCCAGTTAACCCCTGCTGTCGGAAACCATTGAAGGCTTTTATCTATATTTATAATAGACTAAACTAAAGCATGACAACATTTATAAAACCAAAACTGTGTGTGTATGTGTGTGTGTGTGTGTGTGTGTGTGTGTGTGTGTGTGTGTGTGTGCGTATGTGTGCGTGTGCATATGTGTGCGTGCGTGCGAGCATGTGAGCATGTGTGTTTCTGCCTGTGTGTGCCTTTATCTGTTACTGAGTGTTAGAAAGTGTGAGGGCCGGGGTCAATTCAATTCCACTCAGTCAATTCGGGAGATTAATTGAAATTCAATTCCGCTCACACCCTGGATATCCTGTTCCTTCGACAATGACCTTGACAGAGCTAGCTCATGCCATATGCATGCGTTGATTGTAGCGTTGTTGATAATAATTTATCCTTTATTCAAAACTGTGGTTGTAATGTATGCATGTATGCAGTTTCATCAACCAAACAATATACTACTTGTGTATAGCGGTATGTGGAAGTCATAGGATAGTTGTGTGTGTGTGTGTGTGTGTGTGTGTGTGTGGGAGGAGGGGGGGGGGGGGCAGTGGGGGATAAGTGAGTGTGTAAGTGAGTGATACTCCCATATGCTTAAGTAATGCAATGTCATGTAAATGTGATGTAGTTTGTGAATGTGCAATAAAAACAACAACAGCAATGTACTACTGTACTATAAATAGGATTGGATGTTTATCTAAAAAAACAGCAATCTTGCATGCCTTTTGAACGCTGGAACTCTTTTTGATTATTATTTTACACTTTGCATTCTCATCCACTCTCCCTCCCTCCCTCTCTCTCTTTCCAGCTGAGTTTTATGCATGCTGCCTTAATGCACGTAGATACAATGATACAGTATCTTTTGTATATACGTATGTGTTATATGTGTAGTCTGCTGTGCTAGTCCTGCACTGCCCCTGTGATTCTGAGGTCCTGGTTTTTCTGTACCATGTGCGTCTGTATGTGCTTAACTTACTACATTACAGTAATTGTCAATATGTCCCTGCACCAAAATCACCAAGACAAAATTCCTATGTGTTCATTCTACTTGGTGAATAAAGTGTGATTTTGATTCTCTCTCTTTTTCTCAGGGCATGTACAGCTGCTGCAGCTTTGAGGATGAAACCGCACCAGGCGGAGCTAAATCTTTGCCCACCCATCACCATGGTGCCATGGTTTCAGTCCCGCCCCAGACGCATGTCGTCACCACGTCCGTGACCAACCCAGCCATTGCCATGGCGCAACAGCAGCAACAACCACAACAGCAGCAACCACAGCCCGTCTACAAATCACCTCTACCGGGCTCTCCTCCCACCGTGGTGCATTCTGGGACAGCACTGGGTCCCTCCAACACCCCCATTGTTGGCGCTCCCCTCCCCTGCTCCACCTTCCTGCCCCGGCCAGACCGCAGGCTGGCCGTGGTGGATCGTTGGAGGCTGCCCAAATCCGCTACAGCCACCAACCCTATGGCTGTAAGGGGGGCCATCACAGACATGGGACCCTTTGCTCAGAAAGTCCCTCCAAACTGGGCTTCTACTGCTGGAGGGGGTGGGGGACTCGATGGCTATAAGAGATACTATGGTCCCATTGACCCTGAGGGACTGGGGCCCTGCATGGAGCAGCAGGCAGGGTCCCAGACCCCCAAGACTATGCCCAGGGGCCACCCTCAGCCCCCTCCAGCCAGTGTGGCCTTCTACTCAGAGAAGGGCATGGACCATGGGGTGGGGAAGAGGGTGGTGGGAGGTGGCGGCGGAGGAGGTCAGGGGAAAGGGGGGGTTAAACCTCTGGGTACTCCCAGACTGCCTCCTAAGAGTCAGGCCCCTCTGCCTCCTAACCCCCCGCTGCCACACCCCTCTCCCCCTCTCCCCTCATCCTTCTGGAGGAAGCGCAGGCCCAAGAAGCCCAAAGAGCCCGGAGGGCCTCTGTACGAGAACATTCTGCCCCTGGGGCGGCGGGGAGGAGGGAGGGACGGAGTGAGGGAGGGAGGAGGAAGGAGGGCACGCCCCCTTTCTCCCCCTCTCTCGCTCCCTGTGCCCATACCCCTCAGCCCCACCTACACCCCTCCTTCACCCTCCGCCTCCCTACCCTACACGTCCACGTCCTCCTCCTCGACCACTTCATCCACGTCCACTTCCTCATCTGCCTCCTCATCTCGCTCCACCTCTCCCACCTACTCCTACAGCTCCTCCAGGAGCACACGAGACAGGACTGGAGGGATGGATGAAGAGGAGGATGATGAAGATGAGGAGCTGACGGAAGAGTCAAGCCTACTCCTTGGGAGAGGGAGAGATAGGGAGCGCTCAATCATACGACCTCGCTCCCTCAGCCACGGTCGCCTGCCACCACCCATACCACCCAGGAAACCACGTACATCCTGGGGTGACAGAGAAAGGGAAAGAGAAAGGGAGAGAGGCGGGAGCCAACTGTCTCAGCTCCAAGAGTGGTGGGCGGGCTGGAGTGAGAGAGAGAGAGACAGGAGTGGTGCAGGAGATTCTGAGAGACAAAAAAGAGAAAAGAAGAGGAGAAAAGAGAAGGAGAAAGAGAAAAAGAAAAAGAAAAAGAACAAAAAGAGGAAAAAGAGGGAAGAGAGGGAAAGAGAGAGAGAGAGGGAAAGGAAGCGGCGGAAGGTGAAAAAGAAGAAGAAGAAGGCATTGAAGACAAAGAAAAGGAAGAAATCAATTGGGGGAAAACGTTCTGAGCCAGAGGAGGGAGATGTAGAGGCAGAGAGGGAGGGAGAGGCGGAAGGAGAGAGGGAAGGAGGGATACAAGACTACTCTTCCTTCTCCGCCCAGTATCGGAACACATTTGGGGAGAAGGGGCGGGATTCTGCATGGGAAGGAGAGAGGGAGAGAGGCAGGAGAGAGGGAGGAGAGGACGAAGGGAACGACAGGGAAGAGGAGGACAGTGGCAGAAGCAGGGAGAGACGGCCCAAATCCTCACGCCATTCCAGACATCGAACCCCCAGTAAGCGCTACCCCAACCTCAACAAACTCCCTGCATCTGTCAAGTTCTGGGTGACTGGTAACGGAGGAGGAGACGACTCTAATACTCCCCCAACCTCCCTCCACCCGCTCCTTCCATCCTCCAAGCGGCGGAGGAGTGGGGGGATGGAGAGAGATGAAGGCGGGAGAGGAGGAGAGCGGCGTCCTTTGTTGATGCACTATGAAAGAGAGAGAGCGCAGACGAGGGAAGGACTGTCCTTCCACGAGTGGGACTCTGAGGATGACGAAGACGATGAGGACGAGGAGGAGGAAGAGAGGGACAGAGTGAGGCAGCGGGTGGAGGAGAGGGTACGGAGGGCAGGCAGGGGTGCAGTGTCTGAGTCAGAGAGGGACAGGGCCAGGGCAGAGGAGAGTTACTCCGATGAGGGCTCGTCAGGGGAGTTTGGCCGCTTTGAAAGGTACTGGGAGGGAGGGGCAGGAGGAAGCACCAGTGGAATAGGAGGCATAGGAGGAGGGGGCTGGTTCTTTGGCACCTACCCCTCCAGAGAGAAAGGGGGCAGTATCAACAGTCGGGATGATTCCCTTCTGGGAACTCGGGCAGAGGGCTGGATCGGTGCTGATTTCTGGGGCTCGGGGCCAGGTATAGGGTGGGGTTCAGGGGGAGGGAGTGGAGGGCTGGGCTCTCAGTGGCCACCGCCTCCCGCAGCCCTCCCTCCACCCAGAAGATACTGGTCTATGGACAAGATCCCCATTAAGGGAGAGAAAAAGTGGAAGAGTGGGGGAGGGAAGGGCAAGGGGCGAGCTAGGGACAGAGGAGAGCAGGAAGCAGCAGGGGCCACCATGTGTTCCTGTAGCCTTTACCCCCACCCACACCCTTACCCACACCCCCACAGCCGCTCACACACCTCCCACTCCAAGAGAGGAGCCACAGCCCTTTCCCATAGCCAGGAAGAGCTTCTCCCCCACTGCCACAGCTTCAGCGGGGGCTCTCGCCCCAAGCCTCTGCCCCCAAAACAAGACCCTAGCCAGGCCAAATCAGGCAGCCAGTCTAACCTCAGCCTCAGCACACAGCCCCCTGACCACCCTCCTCAGCCCTCGCCATCGCCACCGCAGCAGCCAACTGTGTCTCCCACCTCCCTCCCAGTGCCCATCCCACCTCCGCCCTCCTCATCCTCTGTCTCACCCCCAGCGGGGGTAGGGATGGCGGGCCAGGGCCAAGCTCAGGCTTCGGCCAGTGCCAAACTCCAGTATCAGAGACTGCGCTCGGTGCCACAGCCACGGAGGTTCTACTCCCCTCACCTGCCACTCAAAGCCAAGAGCCTGTGCTCCCGCCGAGGGTCGGCCCACTTCTCCAGCCTGGAGAGCGAGGTATGACAGGGGGAGACGAGAGAGGGAGACGTGGGAGCGAGCACCACTGCTAATGACCACCATGGTGCCGTGGCAACTGGAGCCAGGGACGACACCAGAGATACGGCTGCCTTGGTGACCACAGATGGTTACCTAGCGACCATCGCTACGGGAACTAATATGGACAGTAGCTCTATCGCCAGCACTGCTCTGTGTGAGAGCAACACTATCGCCACCCGCTCTCTTGTGCGTGTGCTTGTGAGGGCGACAGTAAGACGCCACACCAGAGTGACCTACGTCCGTTTGGATGGTTCCCATGACGATGAGAGCGAAGGCGAGGCTGCATCACCGGGGGCAGCAGCTCCAGAACTCCTCCTCCGCTCAGAATTGAGCTTTGTGATGTCATCTTCGGTTCTCCTCCCCTCCCCGAGTCACAACTATGGATAAGAGTAGTCTCCAACCTGTGAGTAATGATGTCATGTTTACACACACACACACACACACACACATACAAACACGTACAAACACATGCACGCACACATAGAAACACACACACACAGACACATGCTCAAAACGTCTCCCTCCCTCTGGCTTTGAGAGCAAACCCCGTTGGATTGTGGAGAGACCAGCCCTCTCCTGTAAGATCCCAATGATTGGTCCACAGACTCTGGCTCCCTGTCCTCATTGGCTGAGAGCCACGTCTGGTATCTGTCTTTTGAACTGGATTGGTGGACTGCTTCATGGCGTTGGAGAGACTGCCCCCTCTTCTTCCCTTTTGTAAATCAGTTGATATAAAAAGCAATGCAGTCACCTCTCTCATGCACTCTGTCTGACTGATCACCTTTCACTGGGCAGTGAGGACAGTGCTATTCACTTGCCCTTTGACCTCATGACACCATCAGACCCATCTAGCTCTACCCCAGGACCATCTACGTGATGTCATGTTTTACTAGAAAACCTTTTAACCAATCAGATTTAACAGGAAACACTTCTCCTCCTCCCTATTGGAGCCTGTCATGTCACCTCTGGTCCAACCAGAACTCAAACAGTCTGTTGACTGGCACGATGACATCAAAGTATTTGAACAACAAACTGAACTTCAGAAGAAAAATAACAATAAGAACAAAAAAAGACATGTAGCAGATTTTCTTTTATGTCTGTCTTTTCTTTTCTTTCTTACTCAGACTTTTCTCCTTATCCCTTCTTTTTTATTCTATCTATCTATATATTTCTCTCACTGTGTTAGTGTTTTAACAGAAGAAGAGGTTAGATGTGGCTGGTTTTGGAAGTGGGAATGGTTCAAAACAGTGCCAAATTTCTACTCAAGAGCTTTTAAGCAAAATTGGTTTTCAAGTTTCAAATTTGTTTCCATAGATATAGCCCCATCTTTTTTCACATGTGAATGACACATAAGTCTCCATCATTTAAGTGGATCAAGGAGATGATTGGTGCAATATCTATAATTGGCACTAGATGGCTGCATAATATTCAAATAATCTTGGGAGTCAATTGTACAAGAGGCTTTTGGTGAATTTAATAATTTTAGCTACACGTTACAGAGCAAGGGATATGCAGCTATGAACTTAATTACTTTCTAGTCGGGATTTTTTTAGAGGAAGTATGGGGATTTGAAAGTAAGTGTAGTGCATTGTAAAAGCACTCTTATGGTATTATAGTATTTCACTAGTTGGCAGACACCATACATTGGAAGAGGAAGGATTTTATGAAGCACAATTGCTCATTGCATTACTCAGACATGTGTGCCATTATTATAACTGCACAATTCATAGGCTAAAACATACTTTGCTGATGCGTGAACCACTATTACCTTGATGTTAACTCATGTTTCTGTTAGGGACACTGAAATTCACTGTAACCAAGGTTCAAATAACAAAATATCACAGACACTTGTGTTGAGGAAGTGATATTGAATTTGATCTTTGACTATTTCCTTTTGGCAAATAAGACTGAACGACATACTGTGAATGCTTTGAGTTCCAATCTGGGGTGCATATACAATAGGTGGGGCTTCACTGAATGCAGTCAGTAATAACTCCTGTTACCAAGATCATCAGATGACTGTTTGACTTTGAGCAATATTCCCACCTTCAATGTGACAGGGATGCAATGGCATATCTGTTTGCATCTGAGACATTGTAATTATTTTTCTCTCTTTTAAAGTGAGAACATTTTAATGTCAGCCTGAGTCAGATGTTGCATATCTTCAATGAATCTCTTATAGGTAGGGTAGATTTAATCCAATTTGTTCAAATGTGATTATAATGTAACTAATATTAACTAATGTAATTATACATTAGTTAAAGTCCACAGCGCCTGGCTCTGGCTGACCAATATGAACATAACATGCTACAGTATGTGTTCACGGCCTAGAGAGAACTGATCTGTAGCACAGTACCTGATGTGAGCTGTGCCAAAAGCCATCTACTGCATAAACTGTGCCGATGTTGCCAAGCATTGTAATGCATAAACTCTCCATTTCCATAAGCTCAACATATCCACCTCATCTCTCACACTAAGACCAGCCACAGCCCAGCTCTCCTTCTATCGTAGTTGAATGTAGCTTTGACATGATGTAGCAAAAGTAGACCTACTTTTAGACTTTGTAGCTTTTTGGATGCTGTTGATAATGGCTAGAAGGAGGGGGGTTTGACCTGCTATGTGAGGGACTGTGCGTTGTGTTTGTGCATGTCGTCACAGATCGAAGGGTTAGACGACCTTCTCAAGTCCCCTTTTAACTCCTTTGCCTTTCAGTGAGGGCAAACTGTACCTTTTTTCTGCACATGGACTGCTTTTTTTCTAGGTCTGTGTGGGGCAATTTTAAAACAATCTATCTTTGTTTTTAGAGAAATGCTTTTGCCGTTTCCCATCCCTTGGAAAGCCCCCAAATCATTGCATGTTTAGCTGAATGAAATCTCCAAGATTTGTGGTGGGAGGGTTGTGTAGTTCAACTGTAGCAAATGCTTAGGACCCAGGGCGGCCATCTTTCCTTGAGGTAGCAAGCTCGCTCTACTCTGCACCCCAACAGCGGAAACCATGGAAACAGTTCAACTGCTTCCTGTATAGTGGAACAAGGTCATTTTCAACCAATCAACAGGGCTTAAACCTGGTGTGTCATTCAGCATCATTGATTTCTATTGAGGCGCTAATACTTAAGTCTGTGACTGCATGAACAGAAGTGACTCTTAAAAGCCCTGTAGCTTTTTTTTTTTTTTTTTTGCTGAGAAAAAAGAATATATTAAAATATACTATGTTTTTGAGAATGTACCATGTTATACTGTGATTTAACTGAGATATTTTATTGACCATTGTATTCAATTATCATTTGAATTCTATCATTTATCTATAAAGAAATATATATGTACAAATAAATATATACATATATATACATACAGGTATATATATATATGAGTTAAGTTTGGTATACTTGGAGGAAGTGTTAGATGAAATAGTTTTAAATGTTTTAGCTTTGTAGCGATTCTAGACACTGAAATCATTTTTGAATTTCGATTCCTCCTATATGACTGTGAAGACATTAGTGCCTGTGACAAAAAAAGACAAGTAAAAGTCTAAACTCTCTATCCATCTATCTGTATCTACTATAGCTATCAGTCTGTCACTCCTCTCGTACTACCTAACATTACTTTTTGACACTTGCTTCTTTTACACATTAGTATGTTTCTCTCACACGGCCTTTCTTGAAGTCTCTATTCCCTTCTCCTGCTCTCCTCTGCCATTCTGTCTCCCCTCACTCTCATTATCAAGTTATAAGCATCCTCTTTTAAAGTTTTATCATATCTTGATCACATCTCGTTCTTAGTTAACCCATCCATTCATCTTCCTTTTTTTGCTGTGATCATTTTCTTTTTAAACCTGTTCATTACTCTGTCTGTCTCTCACTTAGCAAAAAACAGAGACCAGTAGATACTGTGTTCTTGCTCCTTTTGACTGATTGTTGATGATGATGATCAATTAATTGATTGATGAAGTAATTAATGAACAATGTTACTATTAATGATGTGATTGAAGTGTGTATCTGACGACCATGCCACTGTAGCAAGTCTGGGCTGTACCACACCACCAGCCAGCAAATGAGGCCACAGTTGCTATGGTGTTGCCATGGCGTTTTTCATGGCGTTGCCATGGTGTCCTCTGCACCACCACCACCTGGTGCCTGCTGGGTAATATAGCATAATGTCCTTCACTTCCCCCAAGCACTGGTCCAAGATCTGCTCTCCTCCCCTCCGCCCAGTCCTAACCTTAATCAATGGGAGTTGAAATATTAAGAAGCTCACCTTGGAAGAGTGCTGAGGGGCAACATGGTGATGACGTGTCTGCTGTCCATCCTGATCTAGACTGGACTGGTTTGGCTTGAAGTGGCCATGCTAATAAATTGATATCATGTTGATCACCCAATCTTTAAATCATCCATTTGTGCTGCCCTGCATGTAAGCCCAAACGCTTCATATCAGGAGAGTAGTGTCTCTGTGTGTTTCCTCGTCTATCTCTAGCTGTGAATGTGTGTGTCATGTTGAGAATGTACATGCATTGAATGTACATGTATGTGCATTTGCATGTGCGCTAACCGTGTGCACAGCTCACTGCGGCATGATTCTGTCGTGCTCTCTCTCCCCTCTCTCTTTCCTCTCCCTCTCTCTGAAAAACACACACACACACACACACACACACACACACACTTTGCTGTGCATGCATATTTAACACACATGCGTACATCACTCAGCCAATGATCCTCATCTTCCTCTAGCCCTCACTAAGCTGCAATCTCAAGCATCGCCTCAAGTAGTTTGATCACCCTACACAGGCACATGCAAGCATGCGCACACACACAGTAACACACACAAGCTGTAACTACTCTAATTTCTAAAGGGTTCAGAGATTTGGTTACTTAAGGAAGTTAAGTACATTCACTATGACTGTTCTGCTTATTTTAAGCTATCTGTCTTATTAGTTTGCTGTACAGTTCTGTGCTTTGCTTGGCACTGTCTTGCCTGCTCTGATCCATCAGTTGCTGTTTAGGGCAGTCTGCCTCAATCTACCTTGCTTTGCTGACTCGCTCCTCTTTTGATTTGCCTTGGTGTCCTCATCTGCTTCGATTTATCAGATTCACTGTTTGGTCAAATTGTATTTATACATTGATCAGTCCAGTCCAGTCTAGCGCAGTCTGGTCCAGGCTAGTCTAGTGCCTGAGTTTGTATGAGATCATTGGTGCAGCCTCAACCTCATCCTCTCTCTCTCTATTGGCCCATGACCTGGGAAGCAATACGCATGGTGCTCCAGAATTCAAACAGGGTCCTCATTGGCTGAATTTGCCATGAATTATATCAAGGAAATACAGGAGTGCCATACGTTGTACTCACCAGGTCTGGGGTCTGCATGTTGCACCACTAAAAGCTTGTCCTACCACGTACCATGGTTGTAACGGTGACAGGGCAAATATACCCACAGAAACCAGTGTGTGTGTTTTTAGAGTTGTTCAAGGCCCAGTTATGCGCTAGTAACCTCGCCAACACTATAAGCCTACTTACGGGTTGCTAAGGCAGGTTGCTAGGAGGGTGATGTTGCTCCCAGCCCAGACTGGTCTGGTCTATGCCCTGATCTAAATGTGTTAGTTTATTTGACATTGTCTGTCTGGGGTGGGGCTGGAGGGTCAGTGCTGCACTTACTTCCTGAGAATTGCTTCATAAAATATGATTCTCTTTAATTAATGCCAGTGGTGCTGTGTTTCCTTCAAATTTCTTTGTTGCAAATGCGATTATGAACAAGGGGTTTTGAGATTGGACCTTTGCTGTTGGGCAGTGTGGGCGTGCATGTGTGTGTGTGTGTATTCCCTCTCGTGACAGTATTTCCCATACAAGCTATGCCTTACCCAGTTAGAACCCCTTCAAAGTAAATTTATGGAGAGCTCAAAGAGCAGTTTCTTTGGCTTTCTGACAGGCTGTCCTCTGCCAAAGTGTGTGTGGGTGTGTATGTGTGAGTGTGCTTGCACATATTTCTCAGAGGTTTCTCGGTTCTTGTCAGGCTTTTGCTTTGATCTGGCCAGAGCTGACCTAACATAATCCACTTCTTTTACCCTCAAAGACAGCAACACACCTAACACTCTGCCTCAACTCTCAACTCCCAGCCAACAGCAGCCAACTCAATGCCGCCTGACCAGCTCCATTTCCACTACAACAAACAGACATGTTCTTGCTGATGAGAATGGATTTTTAAACAGAATTGACCCTGATGCAGTTTTTGGGAAGTCATCCATAGACCTGTGTAGAATAATATTTGCAGTGATAATCCTCAGGTTTTTAACCTTCTTGGAGCTCTACAGGGGCGGGGTTTACCACATCAGGACAGTTCGAGTCAGATAGGTTGGCAATCACAGAAAAATATACACAATTGACTTTGAAATACTCTAAACTTTCTGGCTGTTATTGTCGTATGTTGTTTACCCCATGTGTCTGGTATTCAAAGCTAGTTTTAAATGTATTTGCCAGTACTGCTTGCTCCATGTAAACAGTGCTCGACCATGCATGAAGAAGCATCCATACCGCACCTGACACATGATATTCTGCCAGAGTGTTGATGGGGGTAATAAATATGTTTTGT
Source organism: Centroberyx affinis (assembly GCF_046629955.1). Lineage (NCBI taxonomy): Eukaryota > Metazoa > Chordata > Actinopteri > Beryciformes > Berycidae > Centroberyx > Centroberyx affinis. The sequence goes on from NW_027280959.1 coordinate 256,542, forward strand.
TCTGCTCCCTCTGCGCCTGCGATCTGCTAATTAGCCATGCTTTGTCAGTGTGATGGGCTAATGGCTAATTGCGTTTTGAGGCCTCTGTGTGTACATGCAGTAATGACTTAACGCCTCTAATAAGATTGAGTTACAGGGAGTTGGATGATGGTGTCCCTAGACACTGATCTGAGGTCAGCGTTATGCTTTTCTCTCTAAATGGCTATGATGGGAGGTGGAGGGATAAACTGATCCTAGATCTCCCAGGTGGGATTTCTACCACTCGCATTGTGTTCCATCAATTATCTCAGAATTGGTGCAGTAAGATGCCAGCAGGTTGGATTTTGTATTTGGCAGCTTTTATGACATCACATACAGTAAGAACATTTTTATTGGATCGTATATACTGTATGCCTACACTGCTCTCCTATGCTGTTCTCTCAAAGTCGTGCAGTATATGTAGTCTGGATTGTTGTGTGTTGCTGCTTCTGAGACCTTAGGCACAACACCTGGACCCAGCAGAGCAATCTATCTCTATTTAACTTCTGCCTTCTTCCTCCTGCTGCATTATTTTTTCTCCAGCTCCCTCCCTCCCTTCCTCCTTTCCTCCATCCCTCCCCTCCTCCCCTCTTGTCCTCCCAACTACAGCACCTCCCACTCTTCAGTCCTTCAGTCGCCCCTGTTCCAACTCCATGGTCTGACACACACACACACACACACACACACACACACACACACACACACACACAAACACACACACAGTGACAGGAATCCCACATCCTCTGATACTGGTACTGTACACAGCATGCACACACACATACACACACAGGAACGGTGTGTGGGAATGGATGGAGTGTGCTGCGTCCCTGCTGAGGTGGAGCCAGATTGATCCTGTACTGATCTGCCACCAGCTCCTGGGGATTTGTAACGCATGTCTGTGGTGCAGGGCTTAACTCTCTCTCTCTCTCTCTCTCTCTCTCTCTCTCTCTCTCTCTCTCTCTCTCTCTCCCCTCTCTCTCTCTCTCTCTCTCTCTCTCTCTCTCTCTCTCTCTCTCTCTCTCTCTCTGTCAGCCACCCTGTATCTTGCTATGCAGTGCAGTGTCTTGACACCCCTATACCTCTCACCCTCCATTTCTCTCACTCCTTTGCCCACAACAGGTTCTCTTCTTTCTTTCTCTCACTGTTAGCTTTCTCTCAGTTCTTCCCGCCTCTGACTCAATCTCTCTTTTTACTTATGCTCTCTAGTCCTTCTTTCTATTCTACCCCATCTCTTGTTATCTCTTTCTTAAATCTTGCCAGCCTCCCAGTGGATCTCGCCCATGCACTGTGTTTTATTGCAGATTTCTCCATCTTTCACTGGCACTGCTCCTTCGCTGGCCCTGCTATCTTCTCTCACACACACACACACACACACACACATACACACACACACACACACACACACACACACATACACATATATATATACAGTGCACATACATGTGAAAGGAGGAAGCTGTTTCTCTCTTTCATCATGTGTGAAGCGCCGCAGGGTTCTACAACTCATCGGCTTGATCTCTGAAGTAGAAAAAAAAACACCCAAGCATCCTTTCATCCTTTCATCTCATGCAAGCTACACGGCCAATCTCTCGCTCCCTCCATTTTCACATGAGCCATACTGGGCACGACCAGGGACAAATGAGCTAACAGACCCACAGCTGATACCACCCTGTTTGTGTGTGTGTGTGTGTGTGTGTGTGTGATTGAGAGAGAGAGAAAGATAAAATCTGTGCACACAGGTTGTGTGTCTCTTGTTTCTCTGCGTATGTGTGTCTGTATGTTTGTTTCTATGTTTACATGCTTGTGTGTTTGCATGCTTTTTATCATCACAAGCAGTAGCATTTGTAACAATCAACAGCTATTTGATTTGTTTTAATGGTAATGAACAAGGAGTGTGTTAATACAATCATGCAAATACCTTTTTAAATGCAAATTTGCCCCTTTGTTTTGATTCTGCAGGATCTGTCTGAATGTTTAAAACCGAGCTACTGTACATAGCAGCTATTGTACTGTGTGTTGTTGTTCCTCATTATGGCAGCGCTGACACTGGTCCACCACACACCTCGCTCCACATGGAGCAATCAGGTTTGCAAGTCATAATTTTAGCCATGTTGATGCTAATTTGGCTGTCTCCACCGTCAGCAGACTGTAAAATGGAAAGAATTAGTAGCTTTGTAATGTGAACAGTCCTTTAGAGAGACTGGTAACATCAACAGCAACGTGAGTTAGCTGCACACTGCAGCCTGTGTGTATCCATGCAAACAACTTTCTACCACATGTAGGACAGAATAATTATTCTTACTGTACATTCTTGTTTGGCTCTCTATCTGTTTGTGCGTGTGTATGTGTGTGCATATGCGTGTATGTGTGTCTTTTGTGTGTGTGTGTGTGTGTGTGTGTGTGTGTGCGTGTGCACGCATGCGTCCTGTCACCTGCCCAAAGGGAATTCATCCTAGAAAACTGGAATGAAGATTAAGATATCTTCAGACTTTACCTTGTTCTCCCCTCGCCTCATTATCGCCTCACCCCTCTTACCCTGAATCTCTACCCTCCTCCTTTCATCCTTCCCCCTTGAGCACATTTGATCACAACCTCCTCTTCCTCCCTAACAGCAGTAAGAAAGATTTTGCAGCCCACAGCTGAGGCTTTGAGTTATTATTAGTATTTTGCACATACTGTGAATAATAATACGCTTCAGACCACATGCCTGTTTTGTTCATGTTTATAGATGATCCTTTCTATTGGCTTGGCCACCGGTTCTAAACCGGTTTTTCTCAAGGCACAAACTCAATCTCCACCCAGTTGAGACAGGACCACATGAAGTGAGCATTTTCCAAACACAAATATTCAATTTAGCCAAATAAAAATTTGTGAAAAAATGATGTCATTTTCATTAGTTATTCAAATAGAGAAACACATGAAAATTATTACATTATCGACAAATTACTCATGTCTGACTTGTTCTAGGTCTCTATCAGAATCAGAATCTCAGCAGGAACAAATTGACAACTCATATAGTGACATAAGTACATACCAGGTTAAAAAAAAAAATAAACAGGGGCTTGAGGCAAAAACGTCCTTGAAAGAAAAATGCCTGTGCAATGCAATAAAAATTTATTATTTAATAGTTCAATGTAGTTGCCCCCAAAAAAGGACCAGAAAGCCCCTAGATAGAGAGCAAGATAGCAGAACTGAATAGGATGACAATGCATGGAATGAGTTACGGCCTTGTGGAGCATGGACATAATTCTCTAAGGTGGTGTAGTGCATAAAGACTTGTACAGGCAACATAAGCAGTGAAAGATTATACAACACTGTAATAATAAATAGAGTAGTATATGATTCCTTTACCTCAAATTCTGTGAGGCCTCTAACTCCTCCAGGAACCAACATCCATGACTTCATGCAGTAGATTTGATTTAATTTACATTGTTGGCTCTCCATCTACAGTACGGTGTTCAATTTGAGTCGTATTTGTTGTTGAGATGAGAGGGAAACACTATGGCAGGTCAGCAGCAAAACAAACATGGAGAGAGGGCTTTGTTTTATTTGCTTCTGCACTGAGGGTTTGTAGGCCATGTTGATGGTGCCTAATCGCCTGCCAAATGTCTCATCTGACTGGCGTGGAGGTTTGTTGCTCTTTTCCAAACCACAGCGGACCACTCTTCATTAAAAAACCAAATAGAAGCACACCCCAACAGAAAACCAATACAAGCAAACAGAGCAAATTGGTTCTGAAGAGACAAATTTAACAGGCAGATATGATTACCTCAGACACCACTTCTCTACTGATTCCACAAACAACAGTTAGGCAAGTCAATTTACCTTAATTTCATTGGAGGAGAAAGCCAGCCAGCCAGCCAGGTTGAAGCTGGTGCTCGATGCGAGTGAGCGCTCGTTAGACGATAATGGATGTGTGTAATTGGTGAAGTGCTGATTGCTCCCCCCAAAAAAGATTCCATCGGAGGAGAATTTTCTGTTTCATTAAACCATGGTCAGAAATAATAAGATAGCCATCTGCAGACTGAGAGAGAGAAAGAGAGGGGGGGTGAGGCATAGAAAGTGGCTATTATTAGAAATGGTAGCAACAACCTTCAATACTGTGACATAATGGTGATTATGGCAAAGATGGCTATAATGAAGAGACAGGTTGCAATGATGATGACAAAAATGAGAGCACATTGTAATTCTCCTCATTCCTTATCAATCCATCCTCTTTTCTTTTATTTCCTGATGATGTCAGATGTCATCCTTATATTTCCCTTCATGTTCTCTGATCTAGAGTTCTGTTTGTGTTTTATAGGATTTTCCGTCTGCTCTTAATCATGCAGGTGGATCTCTATCTGTGTGTTTGTCATGCTGCTGGGTGTGCATGTCCTTTTGCTTTACAGCCTTAATGTTTCACTGGTTGGCCACACACCAGCTCACTTTTATGGCCCAGGATCAAACACTGTAAAGCATGCTCAGATAGGCATGCAAATGCAACACACACACACACAGAGACACACTGATACAGATGATTTAGATCCACAAGTGCTTACTCATCACACTCTATAGAGAGGAAGCGTTGTGGCGTTTTATGTGCTTTGTTTTTCAATGAACTGATTACTGGAGAGTGCATGGTCTACACAGATTCATATATTACCAGCTCACATTTCTGCGCCTCTCTCTCTCTCACCATGCTACGATGACTTCCTCATTTATTTGTGACAACAGAATAAGAATATGATTCATCCAGGATAAGACTGATGAAGAATGCAAATCTTATGGGCCAGAAAATGAAGACAGTAATGGCGGTTCTATAGAGAAAGGTCAGGCAGCGGTTTGCGGGAAGGAAAGCCCCTAACACTCCCTATCAGCTGCTGGTTCTGCTTCGCTAATGCTGAAATGACATATATCATTGTCAGATAGGGCATGTTCACGCAGCTGTTTTTTTTTTTTTTTGCAAAGACACACATAATGATGACAGCCTCAAACACACACGCACACTCATGTACGCTAGCTCACTCTTATCTAGCTGGCTGACACCATTCTGCTCTCTAACAATCTTGCTAATTATAATTGTTAATTAATTCTCTGCCAGTGTCCTCATCAGGAGACTAATAACCTACATTTCCATTAATTAGACCTTCAACCCTTCGCTCCCTCTCTCAATCTCTCTGTCCCACTCCAATCCACCCCTTCGTCCCCTGCCTGTGTACATCTCTCCTCCTGCCTCCTGCTCTCTTTTCCCAGGTTGTCCAGCCTACTCTCCTCTCCTCTCCTCTCCTCCTACACTCCCTCCATCTCCTTGCAGTGTCAAACTTGAATATGGGCACATACCGCGTGCACACATGGAGGGTGATTAATTGTGTGTGCGTGTGTGTGTGTGTGTAACACATAGAGTGCATGTGGGCGGATGTCATTAATCATTAATCTCTCCATGAACAACCTCTTGTACTCCATTGTAAGTGACAACAGCCTCTCTCTTTCTCTCTTAGGAACTACACTACCCATCAGGCCTAGCTGACCTGGATTCAGTGCACAGTGGAGCAGTAATTGTCATGCCACCGCTGCTCTGATATCAGACAAAATTTCACATGCAGTGATCATACTGTAACCGCACTGAAGCAGCATAGATTAACAGGGTCATTTCCTTCACAGGCCTGTTGATCCCTTGAGTCTTCTGACTCTGCTCTGACTCTGGACTGCCAGACCCCTCGCTGGCCAAGTGTGTACTTCCAGTTTTAGCTTGACCACGTTGATGACTGACCCATGCGAAACTAGCCTTTTATTGGAGTCTCCACCATGCAGGCTCTCCACTCCCAGACTTTCTCCCAGACTGGATCCTCTTCCCTCCTCTCCCCTCTTCTCTCAGACTGCCACCAGGGGAAGTGAGAGACAGTTGGCGCTTGCTAGTCCATGCTGTATTGGTGGTGGCAAAATGGCAATTTCTGTCTCATCCGTCCTCCTTCCTCTCCCTCCCTCTCTCTCCTGAGAGAAGTAACCCAGATTTCAAAATGAATCGCCGCCCATTCCCCTCCATCTTTCTCCTCTCCTCGCTTTCTCTCTCTCTCTCTCTCTCTCTCTCTCTCTCTCTCTCTCTCTCTCTCTCTCTCACTCTCTCTCTCTCTATCTCCATCTCTGTCTCTCAACCTCTACTTGGTAAAAACAGAATCAATCTTGGAAAGAGGATACCACCTCTCCATCTCGTCCTCCTCTTCACCCTGCCTCTGGGTTAACGGATATATACCACTCCACTCCTCTATCTTTGGTTCCTAGAAAGCTTGAATCTCTTGAAACTCTTGTTGCTTTATCTTTTTTTTTTTTTAGATTAGGTTTTCATTTTTTTATTTTTTATTTTGGCTGATTCTTTTCCTACTGCCATACCACTGCTTCCCTTGGTTTTTCTTTCTTTCGTTCAGTCTTTCTCTTCTTTGAGGTGACCGGCTACAGGTGTAATACGATAGCCTTCCTTTTAAGGTGAGCAAGAAAAAGCGAGGGGGAGAGGAAGAGAAGAAGTCTGTTCTACAGTCAAGCCTTTCAGCTAAAATAACCACAAATTCAGGTACTGTCTCTTTTTGTCTTTGCCCTGTGGGTATGCACACTTTTTACTACACATTTTTGTTCATTAATGTTACTTAGTAATTTCTGAGCACTGTGCTGATTTTTCCCTTCCATTCTTCTCTTCACCCTTTTGATTGATTTGCTCCTGGTTCGTTGCTGAGACGCTATCATTTCAACACGTTCCTTCTGGCATGCTTTTTGCTATCGGCTTATTTATTTATTCATTAAATCTCTGTTGGCGTTTCATTTATCATTTAGTAGTCTGCAACTCTTGCACCGCAATCTCTTCGGCTAATAGTTGCAGTTTTTGCAGTTTTTGCAATTTTTCCAGCACATCTGAGATATATGCATATTATTCTGTTCCAAACTTTTCTTCAGAAAAGGGACTAATTGCTAATAAGGGCATGCAGGAAGTCGGGAGAGGATATGAACTCTAATATTGGAGCAGGTGGTGGGGGTGTTGTTGACATGGCAACAGGAGGTACAGTTGACATGGCGATCAGGGGGCTGGGGGCGGGGGGTGGGTGGGGGTTTGTCAGAGAGATGAGGATATCGGAGGTAGAAAGAGAGAGAGAGAGAGAGGAGGGGTAGAGTGGACATGCAGTATGTGGGACACACAGTGAGTTGCACTAATCGCTTAGTGTCTCTGAGTCTCTGAGGAGAGTTCTGTCTCCGTATGTGAATTAACCTCCCTGTCTCCTTTATTACACCATACCCTCTCTCTCTCGCTCTCTCTCTCCCTATCGCCTCCTGTACTCCCGTCCCTTGGTCCCTGCCTGGTTACTTTCCCCGTGTCCCTACATCCCATGTACCATTAATACAACTCCTGTCCCTACCATGACACCCGTCACACTTCCCTTCTCCTCCCCTCCCCTCATCTCTCCTCCCTCCCCTCTTCCCTCTGCTGCGTTCAAGATCCCTCGCCTCTGCAACTGCCTCCGTCTTACCGACACTCATCATCTGTCCGCTCCTTCCTTCCCTCGCCTCTCTCTCTCTCCCTCCAGGCATCATGTCTACCCCCGTCTCCCCGTCCCCCTCCCTCTCCCCGCTGACGCTGGCCTCCCCCGGCTCGGCCCCCTCCCCCGGAGCCTCCCCCCTCCCCTCGCCCCTCTCCCCTCCACCCAGGGTGCCGGTGTTCCAGAGGAAGGGAGCGCTCAAACACAAGAGGATCGTCGAGGTGAAGGACCATCAGTTCACAGCCCGCTTCTTCAAACAGCCCACCTTCTGCAGCCACTGCACGGACTTCATCTGGTAACACACACACAGACACACACATACACACACACACACGGATGCACATATACACAGAAACCACTCCAGCAGTTCATAAGCCGCCTCCTCAGGCGTTCCACTACTTCAGCACGGCTCTGACTTTCTCCGCTCTTTTTCTGTCTCACCAGTTCCGGCTCGACTGCTGGGAAAAAAAAAAACAGCCTACACTCTGTAGCCACACTGCCCTCAACTGATAATATAACCTCACCTCCACATAGCAGCCCACACTATAGAGGAGTTACTTTACTAACTACTTTACTTCATGTGCTTACGTACACACACACACACACACACACACACACACACACACACACGTACACACACACACACACACGTACACACACACACACACACACACACATACCACACACATATAAGCATTTAAAGACATACAAAAGACATACAAGACATACATTATTGCACACAATTACACACAAACATACACACACACACACACACACACACACACACACACACAGATATTCACATAAAGCCATATGTATACACAAGCACACACCAGTAAATAGAGATAACCGTGCTGTGAAGTTACTGTCTAGCGAAGCCATAGCAAAGTGTGTACACGTGTTTAAGTGTGTGTGTCTGTGTGTGTGTGTGTGTGTGTGTGTGTGTTTGAACATATGGTGGGGTGTATGTTGGATGCAGGGCGGTGAATGTGCCAGCAGCCTCTGGGTAGTTTTCAGGACATTTCTCCAACAGGCTGCTGCCTTGGCCTCGCTGCAGCACTTAGTTCAGGCTGAAAACTCTTTTCCCTCATGCAGGACGTTGGAGCAGTTGGCTCTCAGCCTGGGTGCTGCGAGCCTCTGGGGGGATTGTGAGATTAATTAAAGAATGTGAAAAAGATATTTCTAATATACAAATGTATGTTATCATGTTTATTAATTCTGGTTGTAAAAAATTCTGCTCCTCTTTTGAAATAATGAGTATTTGTACCTTCTAGGGTTACTTCAATAATTAATTGAGAGGAATAGTCTGAAAAAGGATCACAGTCATTGTTCAGCCTTGTGTGTCTGCAGAAGAATTTGGGAGTCAGAGGCCTATTCCACTGTTTTTAAGGGTCACAACAAGTCAAAAACATTGAGGATCACTGGATAAAACCGATCAATGGTATGCTGGAAACAGATTACAAAGGCAATTACAAAGGCAAGGCCCCTGGGACAAAAACTTTATTCATTTATTTTTTGGAGAATATTTTGAATGTAATTTCTAGTTTATCAAATGCTACAGAGTCAAGAATGTTTTTAGATTATTTCTGTTTTTACAGGTATATTCTTATGTTTCTTTTTTGCAGGTTACTGTTCTGACTGTAAGTGTTGGAGAGTGCATCATTAAAATGCAATTACCCCCTATACTGAATTCCCTATGATATTTGGCTGGCTTGTTTCCTTCGTCAGCCAGCAAGCAGCGCTGTCGATCCTCTCCAGATTCATACCTGGTTCTCTGATGCCCTCTGCTGGCCGATGAGCAGAACTGGCCTCAGACTGACTACTGAATGCACTCGATGCTGCAGATAGAGGCAGCCTTTGAATACAGATCGAGGATCAGATTACCCTCTGCAACCCCATCTTTGATTATTACCCAGCCAGATGGTGAACTGATTGCAGATCAGTGATTATGGTCAGTTTCCTATGAACCCCTGGGCCTCTCCAGTGTGATTGTGGAGGAGCTCTCTGCGGCGTCTTCTTCATCTGCCTTTCTAACCTCCTAATCAAAACCTGATTCACAGCAGGCAAGCCGCTGAGTGGACTCTTTAGCCAATCAATGGCTTTAATTATTCAATTAAAGCTCTAAGGAGACACTGGAAACTAGCCGACACCGCAGTTCTGGAAAAGGGAGTGTGTGTGTATGTGTGTATACATGTGTGTGACAATAGCAAAAATAATTGACACTGCTCTACTTGACCTGGTCAGCAGTGCGGTTTGGGGATGATAGACATCGGACATAATTACTTTGTTTATTACAGTGGAAGATGTCAAGTTGGAAATCACTTACACAGCCACTGGTGTGTTTTCGATGACACAGACACTGCGCTTAAATTGTGCCCGCATGTCTCTTCGGTATTAATACAGCATGGAATAATGCAACAGTAGTAACCCTGTCTTGGCAGCATTATCTATTTTGTCTTGGCTGGGAAACAGTAGTCTCTGATGCAACATATTTCACCTTAAAGTGGAGTATAGGGGAATTTTTGTGTCTTAATCCGTGCACTTTTCTCACTCAGGGGCATCGGCAAACAGGGATTCCAATGTCAAGGTAGAGATAAACCTCATCTTAAAGTCTTGACACTCAGTATTTAATCTTCTCTATTTATTTTCTCTGTGTGACCTAATTCATTTCTGATTACATATTTTCTGCGTTTTTCTCTAGTGTGCAGTTTTGTGGTCCACAAACGATGTCACGAGTTTGTGACCTTCACTTGTCCTGGCTCTATGGCGGGTCCCAGACCAGATGTGAGTAGATGTGTCAGCCCATCCATCACCATCCTTTCACACATATCATTTACATTCCTCTTTTCCTTTTTTTTTTTATCCAGATTTTTCCTCTCATGATCACATTTACCCATGCCTCCGTTTCCAGTCACACATGCGTATGACTCATCCCTCAATCCATACATCCTTCTCACCACACAGGCCTGTCCCATCTGTGACGTCTGCACTCATGTCATGTCTTGTCGTCCCACAAGACCTTGGAAGAGGCAGGGAGCTGGAGATAGGGAGAGGGAGAGATACAGGTGAAGGGTGGGGGGGAGTGATAAGCAGGAGAATCGGAGGTGGTGAGAACGCAACAGACGGCTCAGTCTTCCTCTGTGTGGCATTTTAGGGATTTCAGGGAGATTTGTCTTTTTTTTCCCACATTTTTTTTTTCCTGCCAGCTAAATAAACTGCATCAGAAATTAGGTCAAGGGGAACATGTGTGTGTGAGGGTGTGTGTCTGTTTGTGTGTATGTGTGTGTGCTTGTGTGTGCGTGTGTGTTTGAGTGAGGAGGGATGATTGAGAGAGAGAGAGAGAGAGAGAGAGAGAGAGAGCAAGGAAAGGAGAGACTTACAGAGACACAGAAAGAAGAGAAAGAGGGCGGTGGCGTTCATAAAGAGATGAGGGAGAGAAGACGAAGACATTTTGGGAGGGGGTGTAGAAACTGATGAGCTGAAGAGCAGATAAAAATGATTCATCCCTCCCTGCACAGTATACACACACACACACACACACACACAAACACAGCCTTGCCTGAGTGCGGTCTCATTTATATGTCCTCTCCCAGTGGAAAAATCTAATTGGTTTGTCCGTGAATACTCCACTCAACATTTCTCTAATAATCATACTGTGTATGTATGTGTGCAGATGTGTGTCCACAGATGGCACTCTCCTCGATGGTCTCTGTAACCGGTGTATATGTCTATGCAAGTTCTCCAGCTTCATGCAGAGTTTCCCATGAAAGTTTCTATTGTATTTCAGGACCTGAAGAGTAAACACTTGTTTAAGGTCCACACCTACTCCAGTCCCACCTTCTGCGACCACTGTGGCTCGCTACTCTATGGCCTCATACACCAGGGCATGAAATGCAGCTGTGAGTTACTAGGAAGTGTGTGTATGTGTGCATGTGCAAGCATTTTTGTCATTCTTATCATGAAAGTTTGTATTTTGTGTATTGATTTTTTTCTATGATTTGTATCTGTTTGGGCATTTGTGTACATGTGTGTCTGTGTGTTCATGCATGTGTGTTGATGTGTGTGTGTGTGTATTGGTGTATTGTGAGGTTGCGACATGAATGTCCATCGGCGGTGTGAGACCAGTGTTCCCAGTCTCTGTGGCCAGGACCATACAGAGAAGAGAGGGAGGATCCACCTGACCGTCAGAGGAGAGAAGGAGGAGATCTTTGTCACAGGTGAGAGTGGATGACCTGCTGGATTATGGGAAGTGGAGTTAGAAAACAAAAGTAATGAGGGTTTCCTCTCTCTCTTCGTCTCTGCCTGAGTCTCTCTCTTTCTGCTTGTTTCTCTCCAGTGCGGGAGGCTCGTAACCTGATTCCCATGGATCCTAATGGCTTGTCAGACCCCTATGTTAAGCTGAAATTGATTCCGGACCCCAAGAGCCACAGCAAACAGAAGACCAAGACCATCCGCTCCACACTCAACCCTGTCTGGAATGAGAGCTTCACCTTGTGAGTCCGTGTGTACTTGTATACATGCTGGGTGGAAAATTTAAAAAAAATGTCCCTTAATATTAACAAAATGCCCCAGAAATTTGGATTACAGGGCCCGAAATGACCCTGAATGATAAAAAAAAAAAACCAGAAGACAGAAAAGAAGGTTTTCAGTCTCTGAATAACGGTGTTAAAAAATTCACATTCATCTCAATGTTTGCATTTTTTTATATTGAGTAGAACCAAGATGTTAAATTGCCTAGGAAATCTGGAAAATTACTACAAAATTATCTCATGAGGACAAAAAAATAGGTAAACAATAATTTCCCACCTTGTTTTCATGTGTGGTTGTGTGTGCATGGTTATGTTGCTTACATAGCAAGCTAACTGTCCCAAGTGATTGCTAAAAAAAAAAAAAAAATAGAGATTCAGTTAAAAACTCATCTGTTCATCTCTCCAGCTCGGTACGCGGTCACCAGTGGGACAGGCGTCTGTCTGTAGAGGTGTGGGACTGGGACCGCACATCTAGGAATGACTTCATGGGAGCGATGTCGTTTGGAGTGAGTGAGATCTTTAGACGCTCTGTCAGCGGCTGGTTCAAACTGCTGGCCCAAGATGAGGGAGAGTATTACAACATCCCCGTACCTGACCCAGACCTGGAGGTAGGTAACACACTGGGAAATATGGACAACAAAGTCTGCAGTGCCTGTATGGTCCACTTGGAGAAAAAAATAGCAAAAGAAAGGGATATTTCTACCAGGATTTATTGGGAGATTGGGTCAGCCTTTTTATTTTTACTATGCTAATAGCCATTTATCCTTAGGCACTGCCACAGCCTTTATCACCTTATGATTTCCTTCTTAATAAACAACAGATGACGCCACTCAAACTGGGTCAAGATCTTGAACTGTCCCCTTGCTTGCAATTTCATCTGAGAAAAAAAACACTGAAGATTTATGCCTGGTATTGTAGCTAAATAATTAGATAATAAATTATGTTGTGTCCCTTCCATTGCCAGTTACAGCCTCTCTCCACCAGGGTGCAGGATTGGTCTGCCAGACTGTGATATTAAACTGGGGGGGTAGAAAGTGGATTGGTCTAGCGTTCATGCTGTGTGTGTGTGTGTGTGTGTGTGTGTGTGTGTGTGTGTGTGTGTGCTGGACTGCATCCAACCATTACTTTCTTAATCCTCCCACTGCTTTTCTCCAGGAGCCCCAGCCAGACGCCACATCGCCCTCTCTGCCCCTGGCAGCACCTGCCCCGGTGCCCGAGCCGTTCCCCATGCCCATTTCCCCCATCCCCATTCCTTCCTGTCCACCTGTCCACACCCCTGGTCCTGCCAAGGTCAAGGTGTCCATCCACGACTTCAACTTCCTCATGGTGCTGGGCAAAGGCAGCTTTGGCAAGGTAAATGCAGCGAGACATCGAGACAAAATGTCATCTTTCCCACACACACAGTCGGCACCAGTGATGCAGTAGCGGGCTGTAAATGATGTCAAAGCAGCCGTTCATGCTGAACACAACAAAGATTATTTCAGGCATAAAATCATTTCTACTATCGATGGACTTGACCTTCAAGTGGCATTTCATACCGTGGCTGCTGTGACTAGGACATAACAAGGCAGAATTTATTTCAAAAATCTCCACTCTTACTAACATGGTCATTGTCTCTCCTTTCACTCCCAAATGACTCATTTGACCCTTGGCGCCTTTGTCTTGTTAGCGGCGGTGAGCCTGGGACGGCTGGTACCCTACATGCCACACAGGCACACAGTCCTCCTGGAGCTGTTCATTTCAAGGGAGCCTCTGCTCTCTATTTTCTCTTTAATTCCCCAGTAGACGAGCCATAATGAAGAGAGTGGAGTTTTGAGTCCTTCCTCCTCCACTGAAATCCCTCTGTGCTGTTTCATAACTGTCAGAGGAGAGTCTACAGAGGACGGGAGAAATAGACTCTGCTTACGTAAGAAGGGAGAGAAACGACCCAAGAAAGGAGAGAGAGACCCCGGGGCTGCCGATGGAGGGAGGGTGAGAGAGAGAGAGACAGAGAGACAGAGAGAGAAAGAGGGAGCAGAGAGGGATTACTGTAATGCAGCTCGTGACAAAATGACCAAAAGGAAAAAGGGAACAAGGGGGGGGGGGGGGAGGAAAGAGGCGTGTGACTGTGTTCCGGAGCTCTGTAATACCTTGAATGGTGATGATTCCCATTTGTATGTCAGTCAGACAGAGAGAGAGAGAGAGCGAGAGAGAGAGAGACAGAGGGGAAGAGCAAGAGACACAATCCAGAGGACGGCAGGATTTCTCACAGTGACTGACAGTTCATCAATAGCACCTGCTGACTACATACACACACACACACACATACACACATACACACGCACACACCGCTTTCTTCCTGAGCAACTTTGTGTAGTCAGATTGATTTTTGAAAAATGAAACCATCTAATACCCTATATTGTACACCAGTATTTGAAAGTCAAATGAGATCCTTGGTTCCCACTGGCCAGTGAGCATTACAACATCGCACTGTAGGCAGTTGGCTAGATTATTTTAAACAGTGTTGTCGTCAGCACTTTCCAGTCCAGTTGACCACAGCTTTCCCTTGCACCACCAAAACTTGGGTCATGCGGTTCCCATCTCAGAAAAATTATGGCATTGTTGTTAGCCCGCTAGCGTCTAATGATGAAAACTTTGAGATTAACGTGTCTCGCAACAGTGAGACAAGTGTCTAGCAGCTTTAATCAAATGCTGTTTAATTCTTTCAAATTGTATCCGTTTCAACACATTACTTGGCCGTGTCTGAGTAAATGTGCTCAATAGTAATTGTGCTCAACCATCTGTCCAAATAATGTGATAGTCTTTCTCTCTTTCCCTCTTAATCCTTCACATGCCAGACAGCTGGTCTAGTGTTGTATGTGTAAATAAACATTTTCCTGGCTGCAGTTTAAAGAAATAGCTTAATCAAAATTATTGTGACTCTCTCTCTCTGTCTCTCTCTGTCTCTGTGTCTCTCTCTCTCTCTCTCTCTCTCTCTCTCTCTCTCTCTCTGTCTGGACAGGTACTGCTGGCAGAGGAGCGAGGGAGTGAACGTCTGTTTGCGGTGAAGGTGTTGAAGAAAGATGTGCTGTTCCAGGACGAAGACACAGAGAGTGCCATGGTGGAGAGGAGGGTTCTGGGACTAGCCTCTCGCCCGCACTTCCTCACATCGCTCTATAGCGCCTTCCAGACTGAGGTGTGTGTGTGTGTGTGTGTGTGTGTGTGTGTCAGGAGATATGGTGTCCCAAATTAACCGCATAATTTTCATTAAATTGTCCATAAACCCACCTGACATTTTGACTGCATAGTCCTCCCAGGAGTTGTAAAGGTCTAGGTTGGGCAAGAATTTCGATTAATAAATGAAATAATTAGCTTGCTTTCCTTAACAAGGACCTTGGTCCTGGAGGAGGGGTTTTAACAGCAACAGACTGCTTTTTAATTTGGACTAGAGGTGATTATGTACTACGTGAGTGTGTGTGTGTGTGTGTGTGTGTGTGTGTGTGTGTGTGTGTGTGTGGGCGCTGTTTGGTGTCCAGTAGTGTTAGGTTCTGAGTTTGTGGACAGTAATTTGTTTGTAAGGTTTCACTTTAAGGTCAAAGCGTTTAAATTTAACTCCCAGGATTTCCTCAAGGACCCAATGTGTGTGTGTGTGTGTGTGTGTGTGTGTGTGTGTTTGTGTGTGTATTCATGTGTCTATGTGTGTCTGTGCTGTTTCTGCAGGACCGTCTGTATTACGTGATGGAATATGTCAATGGAGGAGACCTGATGTTTCACATCCAGATAGTGGGCAAGTTCAAAGAGCCTCATGCAGCGTATGTATTCAGCAAGCTCTTTTCTTTACCTTTTATCACAATTACAATCTTCATCTGCTCAGAGCCTCGTTTCCTCCCTTTCTCCTTTCCTCTCTTCCTTACATTTGCACTCATCTCTTTGCTTTGTTCATTCCACTTGGTGACTCATAAAAAAGCCATCAACTCAAGTACCAGCCCTCTTTCCTTTTCTCCCTCTGTCTCCTCCCACTACCCCCACCTCTTCATCTATAATTTCCCTCCCTCTGGCTGTTCATCTAATCAATAATCTTTGATCAATCATCTAAAACTAATTCTTCCTCTGCTCCTCATTTCCAGCTCTCTTTCTTCATCTTGCTGCCTTTCATCTATTTGGTTACTCTCCCTTTCATCACCCTCTCAAGCTCCATTCCCTTTTTCCTCTCTTCTTGTCATCATCCTCCTTTGAATTAGCCGAAAACCCTGGCCAATTTTCTGAAAGATAAAGCAACCAGTAGTGACTGTTCTCAATCTTCCGCCCCCCCCCCCCCCCCCCCCCCCTCTCTCTCTCTGCCTCCCTCCCTGCCTTTCTCCCAGGTTTTACGCAGCAGAGATAGCGGTCGGCCTCTTCTTCCTCCACAACAAAGGCATCATCTACAGGTAGAGAAATGGCCCGCTTATTTAAAATGGGCCGGGTTTGACACTATCATTGTTCTGCAGTGCGGCACACACACAACACAGATTTATCATGTCTTTTGTAGCTAATGACTGTTGTAAAGCTGTTATCTATCAAAATGATTCATAACTTTGGGATTTGTCTTTCGTGCGCCCTCCCTCACTCTTTCTCTCTCAGGGATCTAAAGCTGGATAACGTGCTGCTTGACAGTGAAGGCCACATAAAGATAGCAGACTTTGGGATGTGCAGGGAGGGCATGTTCGAGGGCGACACCACCCGCACCTTCTGTGGCACCCCTGACTACATCGCCCCCGAGGTACACCGGCTCCCGCCCTTACATCACGATCCCGTCTGTCTCCTAAACGCTCCTCACATCCTTCATTTTTCCCCTCGTTTCACCTCGATCTTACCCTGTTAGTTGGGTTGACCTGTTTTCCGGTGCTGTGAGACGGCGAGTCGCTTCGCTGCAGCTCCTCTCATCTCATCTCTCTTCTGTGACCTTGTCAGCATTTTTGAATAATTAACTTCATATGATTCAATTAGCAGCGGTGTGTGTCTGTGCGCATGCGAACGTTGCATAGCAGTCGTCATTGTCCCGCAGAGACCTTGCGTCTCCAATTTTTTCCAAAATAGAGACAAAGAGTGTGAAAGAGAGAAAGAGAGGTCACACTCTGTGATATTGTAAACCTTGCTATGGAGCCCCTGGGTATTGACTCTCTTATGTAAATATCCATTGATTCTCCTGCATCTGCCATTTTGGAAGAGATACAATATATTTCCCCAGGGGCAGGGAATTGTTCCCTTGTGCTTTCCCCCTGTACAGACGCAGTAAACACACGTACACACACACACACGCGCCCACACGCTGATACACACAGGCGGACAAACACAAACACACCAATACACAATCATGTGCTCATTATTTCAGGGCTCATTCCTACACTTACCCTCCCTAATGCCATACATTCCCATTTCCCCACTCCCTCTCCTGTCTCTCTGCATGCTTCCCACTCCTGCTGCCTCTGATAGCTGCTTATCATCCCAGTAGAGAAGCAGTACACTGATAGGACTGTGCTCTTTCTCAATCGCTCCCTTTCTCCTATTTCCTCCCCTATCTCTGCACTGCCATTCTTCCCCTTTCTCTCCTCTCTCTTTCTCTCCCTCCTTTCTGCAGATTGTGGCATATCAGCCTTATAGTAAAGCAGTGGACTGGTGGTCTTATGGGGTGCTGATGTACGAAATGCTGGCAGGACAGGTATCATTCAGTTCGATCATAATTATAGAACCCATGTGCACAAGTTAAGCCTCCGGTACCCTGTCCTTGACTATCACTTCAAAAGACTTTCAAAAGAACTTTAATTTCAGAATATTCTGTTTCAATTTGCATGCAAATCTATATGCTGCCTCTCTCCCTCTCTCTCTCTCTCTCTCTGTCTATCCTCCAGCCACCGTTTGATGGTATTGATGAGGAGGAGTTGTTCCAGTCCATTATGGAGCAGAGCGTCTCCTATCCGAAAAGTCTCTCTCGTGAGGCCGTCGCCATCTGCAAGGGAGTAAGTCACTATTTTTTCCTTACTCATACTGTATATCGTACAAAAAAACACATTGAAATATTACAGCAAAGCTTACCATGCACACTGCTGACTGATTGCACATAAACATAAATCATATAGCTGTCTACCATGATCAATATTTTTTTTCTTCTCTTTTTCACTTGTTTCCTCTCTGTTCTCTCTCCAGCTCCTGACGAAGCACCCGGCCAAGCGTCTGGGTGGAGGGGAGGATGCGGAGAGAGAGATCAGGGAGCATCCTTTCTTCCGCTGGATCGACTGGGACCGTCTGGAGAGACTGGAGATCCAGCCGCCCTTCAAACCTAGAACTGTCAGTCAAACAGATGCATCACAGACTCCCCTTTCTGTCTGTCTTTCTCCGTGGTTTCGTTCTCCCCTCTCACCTCTCTCTCTGTCTGTTTCTCTCTGCCTCTCTCTCTCTCTCTCTCTGGGGACCCTTTTGGGGGAATTGGAGCTGTCAGTTTCTCCCATCTCTCTGCGTTCTCCCTCACTCCCACGCCTTTTCCCTCATTTCCATGCGCGCTCGCTCTCTCAGTCATCCCGTCCCCGTAGCGTTGGCCATTTCACCGTTTCAGCTCATCTCGCTCAGTCCTCTGTTTTAAAACCGTTTCCCCCTCTCCGTCCTTCATTTCTGTGCCAACTGTCCCTCCCTCTCTCCCTTTCCCCTCTCTTTTCTCTCTTTCATCATCTCTGTTGATTCCTAGAGATTGGGCTTTGCGTGCTCTCCAACAGACAGCCCAGCCATAACAGACAGGACCTCCTGACCTTGGGGTCCTGCCTTCTCCTCCCATATGTAAATGTATGCCATCATTAGCCTGTCACACGCCAGTCTGCGGCCAAGCTGGCCAATCGTGAAGCATGCCTTGAGCGGGCTGAATATGCTCAGGGGTTAGAGGCCAGGCCCATTAGCCAAATGAGATTCATATCAGCCAGCAGAGCGGCTGCCACACGCCGTTAAGAAGCAGGGAAGAGACGTGACCGGCTTTCTACCTAGGTGTAGCAGAGAGCTGTGAGGAGAGAATGGGAGGATGTGGGTGAGAGCGGGAGATACAGAGGTGACCGGCCCTCTTGTCTCATGTCTTTTCTTTCTCTAGGACAGCGGTATTCAGCCGTTTCAGCCAGGTTTTCATTCCAACCAAAGACTACAGCAGGTGATTTCACTGATTAGCACACCTTCAACCAGAGAGGAGGCACTAATCAGCGAAATCACCTGCTGGAGTCTTTGGTTGGAATGAAAACCTGGAATGAAAAACACTTGGTCCTCCTTGGCACACGGTTGAATGCCCTGCTCTAGGAGAATGATGGGAATAACTATCACATGTATACAGTTTGTGTTATCCACACACATGTAAATATACCTTTACACGTGTTCACTATGTGTGTGTGCCTTCTCTTCGTCTTCGTCAGGGTGGGAAAAAAGGGGAGAACTTTGACAAGTTCTTCACAGCGGCTCCTTCAGCGCTCACTCCCTCTGACCCGGACATACTAGCGGCCATCGACCAGGACGACTTCCAGGGCTTCTCCTTCGTCAACCCGGACTTCGCACCTTCGCCCCTCACCGCTGTTTGAAGATGGCTGCACCCCCCCACCCCCCCAACCCAAACCCAACCCTAGACTCCTCTGTCATCCCCCCAATAGTAGTTTTATAACAGAGAATTTTAACATTTGAGAACTTACATATTAACAGTATTAAAGAAACCTCTCATAACCAAATGCCGACGTTTACATGAAAATGCCAAGACACCTTTATATTCATTCATTCATTCACTTTAATGTGTTGCAACTTGATTCAGCTATGTTAAAACAATGCAAACAAAACCAATTTATGATAGATTGCCATCTTAGAGTTTTTTGTAAGACATCCCTAAACTTGATATAAAAAAAGAGTACTCTCATATGAAGCTGATGAAGTGAATACTCTCAAAATCTCCATGCATGCAATATGTTTTTAGAATAAATTGCTTGCACAGACTAGTTTTATATAGTTCCAGATTATCCCATAAAGATGCACCTAGAGCTGTGTGTGTAAATTCCCAAGTCATATATTTAAAACCTTTTCCATTACTTAAAATAGTATTACCTCGTGTTGTGGGATGCCGTATTTTACCAAACAGTGACTAGGCCGCTGTTTTCTCCGCCAGTTTTCCAATTCAGATTGATCTTTTCTCATACAGCGGTGGTATACAGACCACGTAGTAGGCAGAATAAATCCATAACTATTTACTCATCTTGCCATTCTCCGCCATGACTAAAAATGTTTCTTAACAGTTTAACATTGTGTTTATATACAGTACAGTAATGCAGCATCAGAGGCACTATGATTTGTCTTTCTAATATCTATCTGATTCTATTTGTGTGTGTGTGTGTGTGAGCCGTTTCTGGCTGTGTGACACTTTGACCGTGACGCAAACTGATCAGGCAGCCTGTTTTTTTGTTCAGACAGGCATCATGTGGAAGCGCTCAGTCAGTCAGGTTCCTCTGGCCTGGTTTGATCTCTCAGTTTAACGTCAGACCAGTGACCTCAGACCACCCACTACGACACTGAAACCACCAGGTGACAGTCAACATACAGTCCCGCCCCCATCCGGCCCCTAGCCCGGCCCCTAGCCCGGCCCCCAGCCCGGCCCCCAGCCCGGCCCACATAGTTTGGTTACCATTATCACTGGGAAGAAGTCCGGACTTTACCATCGCAATTTGGGCTGCAATATTTTTTAGTCACCTATTGCTTTTATAGTTTTGTTTCTATAGAACTCTTGTACAGGCTTTAGATTTTCACACAGTGCAGTAAACTTAAATGTGCACGCCTCACAGCATCCCACGACTGTACTTTATGTACCTGCAGTCTTAGAAAATATGCCTCTTCAAAATGTTTTCTCCAGCTGGAACCAGATGCTTGCCAGCTGTACATCCAGCCCCCAGTACAGGTACAACACTTGCTTGTCAGTGCGGTGGGAACCATATAGTATTTTGCTGTGTAATGACGTTGATGCGGCATTGATTAGGCGTAATTAGTTGTGAGGCTCACTGGGGCTGTTCAATACATGGAAAAATAATAACAGCCATTAAACACTATCTGAGCAGGGCAGGTGGCTGCAAATGTACACTTTAATAATCCCATCCACCGCTCTTATCTCACAGACCAGCTGGCCATTTCACACAGGAATCTGTGTGATTTACTCTAATGGATCTTAATGAAATTGTCACATATTTTTTCATTCTGTGTAAGCATAATGGCAATGATAGCCATTTCTCATTCAGAGTAGCTAAATCATACTACATTTTTTTAAAATACCATTTGGCTTCCTAATGATGTCAGCCTGTGTTCAGATGTGTTTGCCCCATAAACTGTGGTCAACTGTAAGAGGTCAAAGCAGTCAATTGGATTTCCTTTGCTCAGTATGAGTTGAGGTCAAATGTCAAATCACATAATACTTCAGTACAATACAATAGATAGCTAGCTAGATAGATAGATAGATAGATACATAGATACATAGATAGATAGATAGATAGATATGCATCTATTATTACTGTACTGTATTGTTCTAGTCATAAATATCTATTAAGAGCGCAGATAGAAGTAATTTATGCATTCATGTATTTGTTAGTTGAGTTACCTCTTGTTTTTATGTGTTGGAAATAGAAAATCCAAATAAACTGGCTCAAAAAATCAAAAAAGACATTGAAGTGTTTCATTCTGCGACACTGTGATCCTGTGTGAAGCTGTGTGTTCTGCCGCTCACTTTGTCTTCTCCATGTCCCTTTCTGTCATGCTCACACCCTCTCTCTCAGTTTCACCCATACATACACACAAAGTGCTCTCACACACACACACACTCTCACACACGTGCGCACACATGCAAGATGCTGACCCCTGTATTTACTGTGGTAGTTGTTGAACCAGCAAAACCACCTCCCAGGCATCTCACTTTCACTCCCTTGCGCTCTCCTCTTCTCCTCTAAAGCAGTCCCCCCCCCCCAACCCCTCCCCAACCCCCCAGCACCATGATGGGACTAATATCCCCGTAGAGATCTGAGTTATAACAAGTTGACCTTCACATTAAAATCTCATCAACTTCCCATCTCCCTCTCTACCTCTCTCTCCTCACTCCCTCTCTCTCTCCCTCTCTCTCTGCCCTTCATCTTTATCCCTGATCTCTCTCACTCTCTCTCTCTCTCTTCTCTCTGTTCGTCTCCATTTTCTGTCAGTGCTGCACTGTAAACGGTTTACTACATTGTTTTATGTCATTCTCTATAAATCACATTGTCAAGATTCATTATTGTGGCCATTATCTCTTTGAAATCCCCCTCACTGTTGTTTGTTGATACGAGTATCTTGTCTTGTCTTGGCCTAGCCTCTACATCAACATTATGATGTGTTTTATGTTTATGGTTTCTATTTTCTATCACTGGTGGTCAGACAGTGAGAATGGGAGAGGGATGTGGAGGAGGCTAAACCCATATAAACTCAGCTTACCCACCTTTCAATTTCAATGTGAAATTTAAACTGATATTAATGAGGGTTTTCATTTCAAAACACTATATTTTTATTCACTTCTTTAACACCAGTGATGCTACTTATAATGTTAAAAAGATTGAGTTTCATTTTTTAATTAGTTTTATTTTAATTCCAGTAATAACTGAGTATAGGTATCATATTTTTCAAATATTTTTAACATACAGGATAGTAAGTAGAGTCACACTGATGCATGTTGCGTGTAAATGTGGCATTTTGAAGACAATAAAGCATAATACCATTCTGAAAAGACAATTCCTATTTTGTTTGGTTCCTTTATGGCGTACACCTTATGTTGATTACCGACTGCAGCTCAAAGTTTACTCTGATTTTAATTTGCCACGACATAGCAGGTGAAAAGTCCTCTCTGTATCCTTCAGCCCAACCTTGGCTGTGTGTGTCTCTGTGTAACTGTACCACCAGCACTCACTGGTTGGAGTTGTTGGTGCAGTCCATCATTCACTGTCACTGTGACACGATATTATCCCTCTTCTTCACTACTGCCTCCTCTTTCTCTCTTGCCACAATCTCTCCATCACACCCTCCCTCCCTCCCTCCCTTCCTCTCTCTCTCTCTCTCTCTCTCTCTCTTTCTCTCTCTCTCTCTCTTGCCCTGAGGTCAGAGTGTGCAGTAGACTATTGATATCGTTACTAAAAATATAGGATTCCTCCACCAGCCATCTAAAAATAGACCAAGGGACATAGACCACAGGAGAAAAAGGAGGAGGGGGCAAGAGGAAAAGGAAGGGAGGGATGGAGAGAGAGAGAGAGCGAGAGAGAGAGAGCGAGAGAGAGAAAGAGAGAGAGAGACTGCAGGTCACAGTATAGGCTGTACCATTTGACTGGTATTCAACTGTACTCATCTGTATTAGGGGTTAAATGAAAATGTTTGGGTCATTTGATCAGTAATAGCCTACTTGTCATCTTTTTTTCTATCTGAGCAGTGAATGAACTGTATCTACTACAGGACATAAAGTCAGCTATGGTTTACTCTGTTCTCTACTTCTTCCCTTTTGCAAAAACATTTCCATTTACCTACGATAAATAATATTTCATGCTACTGTGCATCTGCCATCATCATTTGCATTTAAGTTTGCAACCTGCATCCTCTCCCCATTCAAAATCAAACTCAGTGCCCCATCTCTCTCTCTCTCTCCCTCTCTCTCTCTCTCTCTCTCTCGCTCTCTCTCTCTCTCTCTCTCTCTCTCTCTCTCGCTCTCTCGCTCTCTCTCTAACACTTCTCTCCCTCCAGCTCCCACTATCCCCATTGTAGCCAAAGTAGCTTGCTGAACCGATCCACCGCAGTGCCTAGGACAGATTGAGTGAAAGAGAGAGTGAGGGATTTAGAGGATGGGTAAGGGGGCTTAAGGGAAAACACACAGCAGAGAGAGAGAGAGAGAGAGAGAGAGCGAGAGAGAGAGAGAGAGAGAGAGAGAGAGAGAGAGAGACTGCAAAATCCACCAAGCCTCCCTGGTGTGAGGTTTCTTGGCTACTGACGGTGTGCGCACGACTTGGAGTGTCTCCCGTGGCAGGGTGAGTGTTTTGGCTTTTAAAATAATTAGATTTAGCCTTGCCTACTTAGCCTACAACAATTTCAACATGCCTCTTCAGCCTTACCTATTCCTCTGTAATGTGTGGTGAGTGTGGTGACGACCGTGCAGGAACCAGCATTCATAGTCAACATGTTCTGATGTCGTGCCAGCGTAAAGACAACCGCTCATCTTTATTTGAGAGCGCTCAAAAATCACAGTTAGATCATGGTGTTACCTTACGGCCAGCTCGGTTTACCAGCTCTCACCAGCAACACACGGGCATTTGTTTTTCCATGTCTGCCAGAGTCGCACACACGTTCCCCGCTCCATGTTTATCATTTCCAAACTCCGCGTGTGAGTGTGTGTGACAGTTGGGGGGGAGGTGGGGGGGGTTTCTAAACAATCCTATGCGCATATCGCTGCCCGATTCAAACCTCTGCTGTGATACAGATTGCGTTTTTGTTAACACATAGATACCGGCTGAATGTTTAACTGCCCGCTCGGCTCCGTGGAAATGGTGCGAGTTTTATTAGTGTGGGCTACGCAGCCCAAATGCTTTTAGAAATTATGAGCAAACCCACCCATTGAGTCACGATATCTACGTTTACTCGTTATGAAGCCATTTATTTTCTACTGACTGATTTCATCGCCCGCTCCGGCATAGTCTGCTTTCGTGATGCTGGGTAGTCAAGGTTGGTAGCCAGTGGTTAGTTTAGCACAGGTGTAGGCGCATTCCCGTCGTGCGCGTCCATGTTGGGTGCTCCTTGCATTTTTGGGCCAAGGTCTTTCCCTATGTTAACCTATATCTGTCTCATACAGTCCCACTGTTTCTGCCTTATAGACTCTGCCCCGGGGTGAACTAAATACTCCAAATCTATTTTACATCCTCTCTGTTCTCTCCCCTAGCTGCTTTCTGCTGCCACTTTGCTTGAATGTTTTCAACAGCACATCTACCTATCCTTTCCTCCCATCATTTACCGTACATCCATCACTCCCTCTTTCTCTTGCTGTCTCTCTTTCCTGAGAGGCTTAGAGGTGATGTGAGTCTGTAGATTGTGACAGATTAGAGAGAATTAAACCTTTTGTCCCCCTGTGGCTCCTATCTCACCATTTCAATTGGCTCATTACTTTCTGGGCGAGGGAACGGAGGGGCCTGTCTCAGGGCACTAAAATGGGATTGTTATCACAAATCTAGCATGGAACCTGAATCATTTCCTCAATCTCAAACCCAACTCCACAATACCCATTTCTCCAAAAGCTGTACCAGCTCTTTGGGGGATTCGTTTGGGATGGTGTACACACAATACATGGGCGGTGAGGAGGTGAAATGTTTCCCCTTAATTTTTTCCCCAAATCCATTGTAAACCAGAGGGATGCATCTCATTTCTGCCAAGAAAGGGGGGGCGTACAGTATTAGGCAACACTTGAGTTCTCCCCAGCATAGCTATTGTTTGACTGGCAGTCTTATGTGAGAAATAGTGATGAGGGTGCTGTCCGTGGTGCTGAACTAGTCTGGGAGAGCCAGTCAGGCACATCCACTCATTTCTGCAGTGTTGCATCTGCAATTGATTCGTACTCACTCCTGACCACTTTGGCACATCCTACAACTCTTGGAAAGTGTGGCTGGTAGCTTCCACCACTACCCGTTCGCTCCAGCACTCCTTCCTCTACGCCTCCTGTCATATGTCATTTTTGTGAGTTTGTCTGTCTTTGACTTTCCGTCTTTCTCCTCTTTCTGGTGACTCCTCTCTCGGCCCTCTCTCATTCCCCTCGGCTCAAACTCCTTCACCCGTGGGATGTGTGCCTCCCCACTGCGGCCCCCTCCCCAGCCGCCGGCCTCCTCTTGCCTCCCCCGCTGTCGTCCCTTGTTCTCTCCCAGCCCCGTGTGTCAGCAGCACAGTATTGGCCAGTTCTGGGACTACCACATGAGTCACAACCACTGATGAAAGAGGAAATTTCTGCATGGCGAAAATGAAAGACAGGGCAGCAGGGAACTGGAGTGAAACTCTCATCAAATAGTAAAAACCTTCAGTTATGCTCTTGTGTCTGAAATTATGGTGGCATACGTGTCGCCATGTGAAAACCTTGTAACTTTGTTTTTGGAGTGCTGTGGTTTTCATATCTTTCTCTTCTGCTCTCTCCTCATCTGTATAATTGTGTGCCTGCGTGTTTCATTGTGTTTGGTCTTACTTTTTCCATTGCATCTCTCTGTCTCACTGGTGGCTCCCTCTTTTTCATCTGCTGATTTCAGTGTTGCGCGCCCATACTGTCTTGTCATTTCTCTCAATTCCCTGAAGTCTCTTTACCACCAGCCAGCTCCATTCTTCCCCATCCTTCTCATTCCTTGCTCACAAAAGAAGCTCCATTCATCCCTGCTGCTTCATTGATTTTGAAATAACTTCTTCCATCGCAGCCACATCTACCACAATGGTTGGCCAAGGAAGATAAGGCCGAGCTCCATCTCTAGGAGTTATGATTTCCCATTGTCATCCCATCATCACACACTAGTCAACAGTTACTTTATCCTTTATCACCGTGCTGTTCAAAGACTGGTTTGGTACACAAAGTAGAACCAAGGGAAGAATAAAGTGGTCGCCCACGTTTTTATGGTGTGGTATTTTGGTATTAGCCTCCCAGAGTCCCTGAAAAGTAAGACAGGCTAAAAGAAACACTGTAGGCTGGTAGAAACGTCACCTAAACATGATACATTTAACACTCAGTAGCCACTTTATTACATACACTTCCCTGTTTACACAAATTGCTCACAAATTGCTCACTCATGACTTTGTATATAAAGCATGCAGACTGGATAGAGAGGTTCAGGTTCTCTTCGAGTAAGTGTTAGAATGGGCAAGATCCGTTAATGCAATGACTTTGAATGTTCAAGCTCCTGGGATTTTTTCGCACCACAGTGTCACAGAGTTTACCAAGAATGATGCAATAAACAAAAGACATTTGGTCAGCATTAGTCCTGTGGGCAAAAATGCGTCATTAATCAGAGAGGTCATAGGAGAATGGCAAGACTCGTTCAAGCTAACAGGCAGGCCACAAGTACACAAATAACAACTCAGTGCAACAGTGATGTGCAGAAGGGCATCTCAGAAAAATACATCTTGTCAATCCTTGAAGCAGATGGGTGACAGCAGCAGAAGACCCTGCTGGGTTTCACTCATATCAGCTAAGAACAAGAAGATGAAGCAAAATATGGGCACATGATCACCAAAACTGGATGATTGAGTGGCCTGGTCTGACAAATGCCAATTTTTGTTGTGACATGCTGATGGCAGGGTCATAATTTGGTGTAAACAGCATCGATCCATCCTGCTTTTTGTCAACAGTACAGGCTGCTGGTGGTTTAATGGTAATGTTTTCTTGGCTCACATTAGGCCCCTTAGCACATGAGCACATTGTTTGAAAAGCCACAGTATACCTAAAAATTGCTGCTGACCAGGTGCATCGCTTCATGGCCACAGTTTACCCTCTACAAATGGAAACTTCCAGCAAGATAATGCGCCATGTCATGAAGTACGCATCATTTCAAGATGGATCCAGGAACAAGACAGTGACTTTACTCCAATGATCTGCATAGTCCTAAGATCTCAACCTAATAGAGACCTTTGGGATGCCGTGGCATGGGATATTCGCAGCATGAATGTGCCGCTGAAAGATCTGCAGCCACTGTGTGACGCTATCATCATGGACCAAGATCCCTGTGGAATGTTTTCAGTAGCTGGTTGAATTCATATCCTAAAGAATTCAAGGAGGTCCTACCCAGTACCAGCTAGATTTGCCTAATTAAGTGGCCACTGAGTATATAAGCCTAAATAGTAACTTGCAAAGTCAGTAATTAAAACATATTATGCTATTATAAACTAGTGTAACTAGAAAAGATCTGTAAATCACATACATGATCCTCCTAATGTTAAAGCATAACGCATAGCTCAACAGAATGAGGGCTAATGCAGCAAACAATACCACCCTAACTCCATGTGTCCCCTGTGCATTTACTCTCCATTATTTGTCAAGTTGATGATACTGAATAGTGGTCCTAATTAAGCAGAGTGTAGTAGCTGAATGATCACACACTCACACGCATATACACACATATACACACAAACACGCACGCGCACAGATACACACACACACACACACACACACATACAGACAGTGTGCTCAGAAGGAATAAAGGATTTGCGGTGCAGTCTTTGCCAGTCAACCAGCACTAAGGCACAGAAAGACCATGTCTGACTCACAAAGAACCTCACTCCCCCCGTCTCTCTCTCTCTCTCTCTCTCTCTCTCTCTCTCTCTCTCTCTCTCTCTTTCTTTCTCTCTCTCTCTCTCCCTCCATCTATCTATCTATCTCTCAATCTCTCTCTCAATGTATTATGTGCCTTTTTTATGCCTAACTTTGCCGATTTACCATGAAGGAAACTAGCTATCGTCATCTGTTGCGTTGACTGCCCTCTGACCTTTAACAGGATTGGTTGCCACTGGATGTGTCACTAACTTATCTCCAGCCACAACAGGGCAAGACAGAAAGATCGCCAGCAGCTGGATGCATGTGTGTACGTGCGTGTGTGTGTGTGTGTGTGTGTGTTTGAGTGTGCATCCCACATGTCTGTCTCCATGTTTCCCCCTCCCTTATGACTTCCTCTCCACAACCCTTCCATCGCTGCCCTCTGTATTTACATCGTTGTCTCTGCAGTTTTGAAGACTTTTGCCTCTTTGTCCGACGCTCACACCCTTCCCTCCCTCTGTCTGTCCTCCAGATGAGTTCGTGCAGCAGCCGTGCGTTGACCATCCTGTCCACGGTGTTTGGCGCCTGTGGGCTGCTGCTGGTGGGGGTGGCCGTGTCCACAGACTACTGGCTGATCATGGTGGAGGGCATTATCCTGCAGCAGAACCAGAGCATGGAAGTGAAGATGGCCTTGCATTCAGGCCTCTGGAGAGTCTGCTTCGTGGCTGGTAGGGAGATACTTACTGTACGCACGCACAGAATAGCACACCTGAACACTGCCATGTGCATGTGAACACAGCAACATGTTCAAATATTCACATGGACCAGTGAATGAACACTATGACCACAGCAGACACACGCATACATGTATAGACACGCATGCAAACAATGCTAGTACATGTGTCCGCATATGTAAACATCTTTACATGGAATGCAGAGAAAGAGGGGGAGAAAGGAGGAGAGAGAAGGAGAGTGAGAGTTAAAGAGAGCAAGAAGAGGAGAGTGGGGAGGAAAGCTTTCTAGCCTCTAGAATCATTGCTGTCACAAAACATAAACATTACCTGTGAGCAGGACAGCAGAGACCCACACGTTTTTTTTCTTTTTTTTTCTTTACGCATCGCTGACTTTGATCCTAAAAGCAAACTCCAGCATTTTCCATTTTCTGTGTTTCCTCTCAGGATCAGAAAATGGCAGGTGTGTAGCATCGGAGTACTTCACTGAACCAGATATAGAGATCACCACTGAAAACACGGCAAACATTCTCAGTGAGTATAACATAGCAACCCACTGAAATTACACATCTTCTTCAGGTTATGAATAACTGGAGAGTCCCCCTGCTGATTGATTGTAGGTACTGAAATATGAACATAATATCTCTCACCCTAATCATATGAGCTGTATAATGTAGTACTGCCTTGAGACTTAGAAAATGTGTTCCTTGTACCAGAAAATCATCCTGTTAGCCACATACATACATTTTTGCCAACTGTTTCCCTAAAAGAGGTGTAACTGTATATCAGGGATTTCATTCCAACCTGCTCTATATCCATTTTGGAAAAATGTTGCTACCTGAAATTCATCAGTCAATATTTCAATGATGATTTTATCCTCAAAATAAACTTACTCTTAATTTTATTAGGGGCCCGATGAGGTTTTTCACTCTGTGCCTATTCAGGTAGTAGCAAATATTCAATGCTACAAAATTAGTAGATTAATAGAGCATTCTGTTAGCATAATACTGTGCTGAAACTCTGTGGTGTTTCCCTGTAATCTTGCAATATCTTGTTGTAGCTTTTTAGTAACATTTTAGGTCACAGCATCCTTTCCCCATAGTTACAAAGCAATTAGACAATTCACCAAATAGATCCTGTTGAGATTTGACTGCGCCTTGAGAAAAGCAGACCATTGCAAGAGGGGAATATAGTTCCCCATCTCCCTATTTGCTGCGGTGGTAGGTAGTAATTTCTGGGCAGCAACTCATAATTGAGCATATATTGCATTTTTTCATTGCCAAATCAGATTGTACTTACAGTGCGCTTTAAAAGGTCCAGGGACATACAGTATCTCATGGACATTTTCCGTCAGTTTAGTTGCATATCCCACCGACTTTGTCCAACTCTGTGACCTCTCCCCCCGTAGAGATGGTGCGTACAGCCACGCCCTTCCCAATGGTGTCGCTGCTCTTCGTCTTCACGGCCTTCGTCATCAGCAACATCGGACACATCCGGCCCCAGCGCACCATCCTGGCCTTTGTCTCCGGTATCTTCTTCATCCTCTCAGGTGGGACCCATTACTCATGTCCAGCTGTCACCGTTCCTTCACTCTGTGATTGATTACCGCTGCCTGGTGTGTCCTGTGTCATACATAGAGACACTCCATCACTGCTCTATTTTTAGTGTATGATGCAGGTGTGTAGACTGTCACCAGGATCAGTTTTAAATACTCCTGCAGGGTGAAAGTTCTCTATTCGTTGGACTTTGCAGTACTTTGGAGTGAAACTGGCTGCAAATTTAAGATCAGCCTTTCCTCAGATTGTCATGGAATATAAGGGCAAAAAAAAAACTGAGCTTGGGACGATGCTTAGGGTTTGTTAAATATTTCAAACATATGCATGCAGTATTCCTTAAGCCCCATATGCAAGCTTCTCAGCTGATTTTTCTGCATTAGTGTAGTTATCCCTCTTGAACAGCAGGTGGCTGTAATGGCGCCGTTTCTTGTACTCAGTGAAGGATAAAGACTGTTCAGAACAAATTGGAGCTCATATTCACTGAAGACTGTTTCACTTCACATTTGAGAAGGAAGCTGCAGTGCAATTCCCAGAGAAGCATCTATGACAACACCAGCTTGCCATGGCAGGGGTTCGCTGATAAAGGGTGTCAAAAATAATAGTGGTTACATAATGGGAGTTATGTAATGTTTATAGCCTGTGCTAAAAGTGCAGCAGTGTTTTACTTTATGAGGTATTTTGATAATAGGGTGATAAAAGGGGGCAAGTGTGTCAAATTGCTGCTCAGCGGTTAAATATTCTGCTGCACTAAGCCTCTCTCTCTCTCTCTCTCTCTCTCTTTCTCTCTCTCTCTGAACCCCCCTCCCTCCCTCCATCCCTCTCCTTCCCCCTGCCTTCCTTCCCTCCCTTCCTCCTTCTGCCTTCCCCCTCTCTTGTTCACCCAGACTCTATTTTCTTCACTCTTCCTGCCAACCACTCTCTTCCTTCCCTTTTCCTACTCCTACTCCCTTCATTCAGAGTATATTCTTTCACTATCCTGAGTCATTTTGGCTGCGGTGGTGTGTGTGGACTATTGAGCGATCTGAGTCTATTCCACTAGCATCACTGACATGGTGGGCTGGTAAATATTGTAGTTGGGCTCGACCGGCTGGGTGCTGACACCATGTTCTGGTTAATATTACAGAGTTAAACAGAGAGAGAGAGGGTGATAAAAAAACATTCAATTTCACAGCATGAAGCCGCAGTCGTTTCAGCTTGGTTAGAGGTTGTTCTCTCTCTCTCTCTCCCTCTCTCTCTCACTTGAATTTGTGACTGTCTCTTGCACACACACACACACCACACACAGGCATATGGCACTCACATATGTACAAGCATGCACTCATTTTCTCTCTTTCTATCTTTTTCTCGCCTTCGTCTCATGCTCTCTCTCTCCTTTCAGTGTGCATGTGTGTGTGTGTTTCCACTTTAGTATTCTGGTGTTACTTATTTAGATAAAGATGTACTCCCACTGCATGACTGACAGCAGCATGGTTTCCACATTTTCACGCTTTTCAATTTTACATCGACAACACAGCGTCTGACCTGCCATCTATGTAAAGGGCGTAACCGCTTGACAGCTTGGGGTGCATTATAATTTTACACTCTCTGAAAGCTAAAAGTGTGAATGCTGGTTTAAATGCACCTTGATTCTGTATTCACCGCCTACAAAATGCAGCTTTCTTTGAATATTGATTCTATGTTGTTGACCATATGTTGTGTCTCATGCATTTCTCATTCCCAAGGCAGGATGGAGCGCACGTGGGCATCGCTGGAAAGAGAGGGGTTTTAATGTTGTATGTGTGGCTTCTCTCTGAAGAGGGTCATCCTCAGCTTTAAAAGCCAATGCTTGTTTTCCATAGGCTCATCCTACTGAGTGTTTACTGCACACCTTTAAACTGCACTAGATTTTTCACAGCATGATGCACTTAGCTCTCACGAACTGACCTTAAAAACTGTTCACAATATTTCTCATTTTCAATCTCTATCTCACTCTCTTGCTTATCTTACTCTCTCTCTTATTCTCATACACACACATACACACACACACACACACATACACACGCACACACTCACTCCCTATGATCTTTCTTCCTTCATCAGTGTTATGGAAGCTGAGTGTCCGGTGTGGTCACTTGGCGCCCCATCTCCTCTGGTGTCAATGTTAATGTCACCTCTCTCCCTCTCTCTCTCCCTCTCTCTCTCTCTCTCTCTCTCTCTCTCTCTCTCTCGCTCTTCCCTCTCTCTCTCTCTCTCTCTCTCTCTCTCTCTCTCTCTCTCTCTCTCTCTCTCTCTCTCTCTCTCTCTCTCTCTCTCTCTCTTCTCTCTCGGTTGTCAGGGTTGCCATAATGATCTCCTTGCTCTCTCTTGTCTCTGTTACTCTCTGTATCTGACTCTCCCTCTCTCTCTCTCTCTCTCTCTCCCTCTGTCATTGCTAATGTGTTATGTGCAGGCCTCAGTCTGGTGGTGGGCCTGGTGCTCTACATCTCCAGTATTAATGACGAGGTGATGAACCGGCCCAGGGAACCAGAGCAGTTCTTCCACTACCACTATGGTTGGTCCTTCGCCTTCGCTGCCTCTTCCTTCTTGCTCAAAGAGGTCAGTGCGGGGTGTGTGTAAGAGTGTGTATGTGGGAGAGAGAAAGAGAGAGAGAGAGAAACTCAATGGAGTTGTATGTGTACATATG
Organism: Centroberyx affinis; assembly: GCF_046629955.1. Taxonomy (NCBI): domain Eukaryota; kingdom Metazoa; phylum Chordata; class Actinopteri; order Beryciformes; family Berycidae; genus Centroberyx; species Centroberyx affinis. The sequence goes on from NW_027280959.1 coordinate 289,816, forward strand.
CTACACATACAGAATATATTTTCATTTCTATGGAGCAAGTGATTTGTCCTGGAGAATTCTATGCTGAGTGTGCAAGCAGGTAATAAGATTAGTATTCTGGGTACAAAGCATAGATATACAGTATATGGTAAAGAGGGGTGTCAATGGATATGCCTAGTTCCTGTAGCACTGCAGAGCTTGTGTGTGTGTGTGTGTGTGTGTGTGTATGTGTGTGCGTGTGTGTGTGTGCATGCATGTGTACAGTGATGCAGTTTCATGTGAAATTCTCTGCTCATCCTCCCTCCTTCTCCCCTCCCCCTTCCTCCTCCTGCCTCTCTCCCATCATCAGCAGTACTGCTCTAATGCGGCGCAGTGGACAGTTCAGTGTGCGCTAACCCCCTCCTCTCCTCCTCCTCCCCTCCTCCTCTATCTTCTCCTTTCTCCCCTCTTCTCTTCCCTCCACTTTCCAACCTCCTCTTGCCTTTCTTTGCATCGTTTATGCATTTGAAAATGAGCTTAAAAGAAGCCTCACCCAGCCTCCCCCCTCATCCCCCTCCATCCCCAGCAACACAGAGCACACACACACTCCGTTCACCTTTCATCCTCACACATCCCTTTTGTCTTTCCGCACCTCTTCCCTATCTTTCACTTCTAATCTAATTTCCGCATGCATGCATCTTCACTTGTTAGTTTTTATCTTCCAGTTTTATTCTTTCTCTGAACCCTGTTTATTCATATAACCAAATCCCTCTCTCCCTGCCCCCTCTTTCTCCCCATCTCTTTCTCTCTGTTGTTTCTCTCTCTTTCTTTTTCCCCTACTTGTTCTCTCTCTCTCTCTCTCTCTCTCTCTCTCTCTCTCTCTCTCTCTCTCTCTCTCTCTCAGGGAGCTGGGGTGATGTCAGTCTATCTGTTCATGAAGCGTTACGCTGAGGAGGAGATGTACCGCCCGCACCCTGCCCTCTACCGCCCCCGCCTGTCGGATAGCAGCGACTACAGCGGCCAGTTCCTGCACCCAGAATCCTCGTGGCCTCCCCCTAAGCGAGGCCGCAGCGCCTCCGAAGCCTCCAGTGACATCTCCATCCAGCTCAACCAGACGCCACCGGCGCCTCCCAAAAGCAACATGCAGTCGGGCGGCCAGGCCGGGGGAATGGGAGGCCCGCCGTCCGGCTCTTCTTCCGGGGCAAGCTACCAGATGCCCCCGCCGTCCGCCGCCTACCCCTCCACGCACACCCTGCCCAGGTCGCACTCCTCACACCCCCCAGCCCAGCCCCTCCCCATGGCCATGCCTCCATCCCCCGTACCCCCCCCACACTATCACACACACATGCACATGAGCGCCTCCCCCTGTTAGAAAGAGGGAGCGTCGGGGAGGGGAGGAGAGACGCACTGACTCCCCATAGTCATGTATACATTTAGGTGAGGATGAGAGTAAGTGCTGTGAGAGAAATCAAAGGCTGATGTGGGGGTGCAGATGAGGGGCAGGGAAGAGTGTGTGTGTGTGTGTGTGTGTGTGTGTGTGTGTGGGAGGGGGGGGTAAACAAAGAGAATAATGTAGCTTTTGAACAATATGAACGAAGGAAGAAAGAGGTCTGGAGATTGAAAGGGTTGTTAACATTTTGCAGGAACAGTGATGGAAAAAGAGAAAGAAGAAGAGGGGGGTAAAACAAAAAAAGAGGAATTCAGTTTGTCAAGACAGAAAGAGAGAAAAAGTGTTTCCTAGAAAGACTTTAGAGGTTCGGTTGAGTGACAGAGGAGATACAGGGGAGAGAGAGAGAGACAGGGAGAGCGAGGGGCTGCGGTATAATACGAAGATACTGCAGTGCTGCAGGAAATTTGTATGCACTTGGAAATGTACAATGGAAAACACTGATCACAAAGACTGAGGATGCACATAGTTTTATACATAAATAATACATGAAAATACATGGACGATGAAGCATTACCTTATTACCATGGTAATGTGGTAAAATATATTCCTGTCTTCTCTGAATTTCTTACATCATCATTCCAGTTTCATAACTCATTAAGTCAAATTATTATTATTATTGATAGGAATAACAAATTCTGAATTAACAATAGAGTAATTATGAAATAAGAATACTGTATGTGAATGTTGTTATCCTTTATAAAAAAAAAAACAGAATGAAATGGATGATGGTATGAAATATCATGAGGAGAAATCAACTTTATGTCTTACATATTTGTTTAAGATACAAATTTCTAACTTGTTGTACATAGGATTGCATATGAGTTCTTCTATATTGCTGTTGTAAATTATGAATGAAGCTTTGGCACAATCTGAACAAGTCAGATCGAGGAAACGCCTGACTCATTCTGCTTTGGACTAAGACACTGCAACAGGCACACTACAACCAACTACACCCTCTCTGGACGCAGTGGATGCTGAAGCCTGTTAAACAGTTTTGAGAAGAGAACCGCCCAACATGGATATAGGAGTCTGATGCCCTCTACTGGCCGTTGTCCTGTACTGTCCCTGGACTTCAGCCTTGGGCATAGTTCAAAACCTTTTCATGCACCCTTCCTTCCTCACTCACTTGCATTCTGTGTCGGTCGCCGGGGCAACACAGATGGGTCGGATGGAAGCTTTTGCCTATCCATCGGTGATGGAAGGACAGGAATAAGGAGGAATGTCATTTTGAAGTATACAAAACAGGATCAAGATGAATGCTTTAAAGAGTGGTTAGAGGTATTTTTTAAAGCTTCTTAGCTGTTTTTATATCTGGAAAGCTCACATGACGAAAGTATTGATTACATTTGCACTTATTGCTTAAAGGATAATGCCAGTACTTTTGACATGTGGGTCCGATATCATTCTTGCCACTACAGACCACTGTTTGACATCTTATTTCACCGCTTATTCCAAAGATATTTGGTTGCCATGTCAGACAATTCAGCATTTCCAAAGGTTTCTGGTGATTCTGAAAATGTACCTTAAGCATCTCTAAAACCTACGTAACTTGATGAAAATGCCATGGTAAGCTCTAAGGTGTAACTTTTGTCTGAAAAGTTACATTCTTCTACTTAAGTATAGCATGTAAATAGCATTTATTGGAGGTTCTTCATCACAAGCTGTGTTATGAGCTGATGTAGGAACCTTTGAGTGACCCCTCATGGGTTAGAATGGCATTTTCACCAAACATAGTAATTATTATGTTTTTGGGGTATATGAAGCACATTTAGATATAAGCTTGAGACTTGTTGTAATGAACTTGCAGAAAATTATTATAACAGGCTGTATTATGGGCCAATGTAGGAAGAGTCACTTTTGACGTGTTATAGTCAAATAGGGGGATTTGGGTTTTTTGTGGTGTATAATGTACATTTTCAGATACTCATGCAAGCTTATTGCTGCGATAAAACTGTAGAAAATATCAGTAGTACAATAATCTGAAGTGTTAACTCCTCTCAAGACAAGAATGGCAAAGGACCCGCATGTCAAAAACGGTAGTATTATACTTTAAATTGATTTTGTTTGTTTTTTGCACATCATGCATTGAAATATGCCGATATGATAGACTTATAGTGAGGATTAAAGCACAGAGTTATTATGTTAGGGCTGGTTTTCATTATCACTGTGATGCTGGAGAGAGGGAGAAACACTGATGACATACAGCAGATGGGGGGACGGACATGACAAGTATTTACAGTGGAGGATATAAAGTGAGACCATGGAGACATCATCAGTTTTAGCCTTTATGCAGGGAAGGGTTTTGTTGAGCATGCATGTGTTTTTTCAACACTGCCCTGCTGTTTATTCATACGGTTACACACATTCACACTGAGGAGCTGCCCAGTGCAACTGCAGCCTTCTACTGTTGACGTCTGCTGTTACAGTTAGGGGTTAAGTGCCTTGCGCAAGGGCACCTCAGCAGTAACTGTTGAAATAGGCTAAAGTATTTTGCTGCCTACATTTTCCCAGCCAGTAAAGAGGTTCGAACCCTCTGGTCACAAGCCTTCTTCTTTAGCTTTTAGACTACATCAGGACCTTCGTGACTGTAGCCTGCTGAGATTGGGTTCCTGCTGTTCTCTGTTCTCTCCTTCCATCCACCATTTCCCTTTTTAATTGCTAGACCCATTTGATTATTCAGGAGACTGCAATCAGCCTTGTTGCCTCTTTAGTTGTGGCAGTTCTATCTTTTTCATCTCTGTACCTCTTTGTTTTTCCCTCTCTACCCCAAGCCTATTTCTCTGTCTCGATTACATAAAAGGGTGTAGCTGCGCTTACTTCTGCATATAGCCAAGTCTTCTTGCACATGACCATCTTTGTTATAAAAAATGCGAGTATAAACAAAAAAACAAAACGATTTGCTTCTCAACGCTTCAATGGAATTGATGCTGTATAATCTTGAGTTACATAATTCAATACCAATTGTGATAAGATCACTGTTCTTGGGAGTGTTGACATCTGTCATTCACTTTCCTCTGCTATACGATAATAAAACTTTTAAAATGGGTTAATTTCACCCTGTGTCCCCTATGCCTCTGTATGTGGGTGTCTGTGTCTCAATCAATTCATGAAGTGGATTTGAAGCTTTAAAGTGTGACGTTTTTTTTCTATAAAAAGGTTCTTATAACTAATCATTTAAAATGAAATCTTTCTAATTTTTATGTACATTTTATTTTCATTATTATTTATATTTTACATTGAACCGACCCCAGCCCTGGATGTGTGATGTGTCCAGCATGCACTGACATGAATATGATACATATGGTGTGCTTGTCTGTTGCCTGGTCTCTGTGATGGAAGGAACCGTTGGCAACAGCCAAACTCTGAGCTTGCAAGTGGAGGCACACTGCACTGCAGTGAACCACTGGGTGTTAACTATAGGCTCCCTCCTCAGTCACGGCAAGCCACCACAGCCCAAGGGCAACAATTGATCAGAACGTTGTCTGTGTGTGTCTATGTGTGTCTGTGTATGTGTGTGTATACGTGTATACATGAATAACTAGCGTAAGACTAAAACACAACATTAAAAATATTTGAATAAATTGTAAGATAAACGACAAGTGCATGAAAAAACTGAAATGAGACTGGAGCTAGACATAGGTTATGTAAAATATCATCAAGAATTTCAAGAGAGAAGTTTCAGTCTTTTGGTCAAGGTCAAAATGAGAGTAAAATAAAGGAGAGAGCCAGGTAGAAATGACTAACATCCACAATTATTATAGGTGAATTGATACATACAATGGACATTCTATAGTAGTCGTAATTTTGAGCACATGCTGGGCAAAATACTAAAATTTAATTAAACTGACCAGCAAAGGCAAAACCTTTTAAACTGACACTAAATACAGCAAAGTGAAATGAAACTTTTCTGCAATGTTATAATCTAAAACTAATATCCCCATCTGAAAACTATCTTAATCTAAAACTAAAGGGTAACTGAATACAAGATTAAAGATTCAAATTTAAAAAAAAAATTCTAATAATGCAAATGATACAAATAATAAATAACTCTATAATATCTGTGTGTGTGGGAGGGGAGAGAGAGAGAGAGAGATGTGTGTTAAATTATGGAGCCAAACATCCACAGGTCAATAAAACTAAAAAGCATGTGCACTCTGCTGTCTGACTTCTAGGATTCAGAGTGTGTTGTGTGTGAGCGGCTCTCCTGATAAATGAAGCATGACTTCTGGTGTAAACAATTGAGATTAGATTGTGACTTGTGGTTGTATGGCCATTTTTCTGTAATAATGTCCATTTCAGTGTGTGTATGTACCTATGTGTAGGCCTGTTTGTGTGTATTTACTTCCCTCTCTCTCTCTCTCTCTCTCTCTCTCTCTCTCTCTCTCTCTCTGTCGTGTTTGTGTGCGTGCTTGCGTGTGCGTGAGTGAGTGTGCACGCGTGTGTGTTTGCCTCTGTGTGTGTGTGCAGCAGTATGGGTTGAGTGGATCTCTCTTTTCACCATCACCATTACTGCATGAAAGACCTGTCACTCTGTATTAGCTCTCTCCAGCTCTCCCTCTCCCCTCTCTGTGTTTGTGTATGTGTATGTGTATGTGTTTTTGTGTGTGTGTGTGTGTGTGTGTGTGTGTGTGTGAGAGAGAGAGAGAGAGAGAGAGAGAGAGAGAGAGAGAGAGAGAGAGAGAGAGAGAGAAGGGGGTGAACGGGGCAGCAAAGCCATTTTAAAGCTATTGAAGGTCATTGTCCACTCAGTTTTGTGCAGCCTAACGGGTGTGCGCTCAGCAGCTCAGCCACTGGCTATGTATTTTTATAGATTAGAGGATGACATAATTAGGCCTATAGACAGGCATAAACAATGAGATCCCTCAACTCTGACTTCATTTTGACAAAATAATGATGGTGTAGCCCGAATAATATCATTCTCTTAGAATTAAACCCCCTCTTAATTGACCTGTGGATGTTTGGCTCTATGATTTATCACATCTCTCTCATTCACTCACTCACTCCCCTTCACTCACTCACTCTCTCTCTCTCTCTCTCTCTCTCTCTCTCTCTCTCTCTCTCTCTCTCTCTCTCTCTCTCCTCTCTCTCTCTCTCTCTCTCTCTCTGCGGAGCTGCGCTGTTGCCGCTCCAAACCCTGCATTTCCGAGAACCGCCAGCGCGGCCTTCATCACCATAGAGGGAAAATGTCCCACTGGCGCTCCATCGAGTCGCTCTCTAGCAAAGAAAAAAAAAACATATCGACATCAATAACACACATAACCTGGTCACGGCTAATAGGCTACTTACACACGCACATGCAGTCATATGCGCACGGCACACGCTCCAATAAGCACATCCAGAGCAATTCCCTCAATGTGAAAGGGGGTTAAACCTTTGCAGGGGGGGGGGGGGGGGGAGCCGTGATCTTAAAGCCCAACATAGCGCATCTCAGCCTATTTTGATGCTGATATTATCCATCATTCACATCATTGAGGAGTTTGGTGGGATGCGACAAGTTGCTTGCGTCGGGCTCAGTAGTGTGGGAGAAATAGATAGAGGAGCAGACAGAGCAAACGAGCGCTCGCCCAACCGGAGGGGAGGGGGAGACGCATTCTCACCGAGTACACACAAGCATCGGCCACATCCACTGTAGACAAATCCGTGTTCAGTGACGTGTTTTAGCCCCTTTTTTTGTATCTGTTAAACCTTTTCCATCATAGGGCTGATTTAAATTTAGTCAAGATTTGGGGAATCTAGTCCAGCGCATGTTTCTTATTTTCATTAATTCTAATCACCCCCCTCCTATTTATTTTTTTCTCTCTCGGTAGACCCGTTATTTAGCCTATCTACCGTCCACCCCCTCTCTCTCTTTTTTCCTCTTCATCTGCTTTTCTTCTCCTTCTTGGGAGTGCGACGCGCTACGAATCTCTGAAATAATAAGCCTGCAGGTAAGACCTCTTTACAATATCCTTTAATGCCTACAGGATTACAGTGTTTCACAATTGTTTTTATTTGTCAGCCAAATGGATAACAATTCATCCAGTGTAATTTACTCGCCACATTGATTTGTTTCACGTTGCCCGCAACTTAGCCCAGCAATACTGACTGTGTAGACTACGGAATTTTGAAAAAATAAATAATAATTCGCAGACTTCCTTTCTACTAGCTCATTAACTAAACGTTGAATGTCAGTTTTCCCTCCTATTTGTGCGGGCCTATAATTAGCGACGGTAATGTCCATTATGCAAATGAAAGCCCTTATAATAGCTCGTTTGAGCCTCTGCCTGAATCCGCACCGCAGGTGTGGGACTAAAATATCTGTCCTACGTGCTGAAATGGCCAGCTACCTATCAGAGAATCGGAGTTATTTCATTGTGTGTGGACGTGTGTCTTAATGTGTGTTTTCTGTCCCAGTCCATTGAGTTTTCTCTCATGCCCTGTGCCGGTCGCTTGATGCTAGGCGTCCATTTTCCGCCGTGTAGCCTATGCAGGCAGGGTGATGTGTGTAGCCTACTCTATTAATGAATGCACTGCAGTCCGCATCGCTATATTTCAGCTTTGCACGCTCTCAGCCTCTGTCGAAATCTTATGTAGCAGTGAGCTCGCATGTGTCTGGTCACTGGTCTGCACAGCTTCTGCTGCACTCTCACGGCATGCCTACAGTACAGGGCCAACATCTTAGCTTCATGTTGGACTTGGACCACATGATGTTATCTGATGCTGTTTGAGATCAATTTGCTGTCAGCCCTCTGCCTCCTCTCCCTGGCCAACCTGCGCTCTGTGTTCTCACACATAGAGGCAACCTCACCAAACATCTGGCACCCTTTCAATCATTCATTCATCACCACAGCTTGGATCACATCTGGGCTAAAGGTGGAATAAAATGCCTGAATGGAACCGCTATATGAGTGTGCACTGCACGATCCACAACGTATTGTAGGATGATCTGATGTGACATAACCTAATATGTCAGTCCTCTCCATAAGTGGTCACTTGCTGCTCTATAGTGGCCAGTAGCACATGCTTCTCCCGGCTGAGTTGAGCTCTTGATTTAGGGGCTGCGTCTCTTGAGCTGGAGGAATGGCCGGCACAGGCAGCCATCAGCGCCCTGGTCCTGAGGTTGTAAGACAGATCGAACTTGTTTGGCTCTGACTCCATCATGCCTTCATGTGGCCAATATCATGCGGACAAAGTTGAATCTTTTGACCATAGGATATTGAAACTAACTCACTTATTGGAAAAGTGCTGTTGTGATAGGTTATGCAGAATGTGGGTGTCATCTTTGTGTATATTTGACTTTAATCATATGTAATTACTGGTAATTAAAGAATTATGGATGGGAATCTTAATTGCACAAGAGGGGTATTCTGTATTAATCATGCAACATAAACGTGCAGCTCACATAAATCAATGACATCCATCCCATTTTCTCAATAACAGTGCAAGATTACAATCAATCATAGAACGGATTTTCATTGTGACTGTACAAGCCACATGCTTGCACATGACCTTAAATGGCATTATAGATTACTGTGTGCATGCAATGATAAATCAAGCATTCTCCAAACGATGAAGAGAAAGTGTAACTCTTCCTGACATAGGTTAATTAGAGACCATGCTGCCATCAACTCCTCATCCCTTTTTCTATTGCCTATCAGTGATCAGTGAATCTGTCAGTGAGGCGTGGTAGACCCCACCGTCTGTTTGGCACGCCCCCTCAGTCCTTCTGCCTCCCACGTGTTAACATGTCTGTGTGTGGTGTGTAAGTGTGTGTGTGGCCTTGATTGTTGTCTGTGTATTTTGGATTACTCTCAAAACGCCTCAGCCAACTCTAAGATCTGCTATTTACATTGTAAGGTGACTCATTGCAGTCAATACTGATGTGTAGCCCACACAGACTCTAGTTGTTGTCTGGCTCTGGCCAAATCATAATCAGCTAATGCACGAGCGACCCAGAACAATCGCAAAGAATATCTGTAACTTCTGAACGTTTCCGCTCGTTTTCCGTTTTGATTCCATTCCTTTTGTCTTGCTATTTCACTGTAATTTCAGTGCTGGTTGGGTGGTCAGGACCGTCATTTCCTTTCTCACTCTCTCCCTCTCTCTCTCTCTTTGAGGAGAAGCAGTTCTGCAATGATCATCACATCTGTCATGTAGCAATTGTTCAGAGGATCAATGCCTGTGTTGCATTGCTGTCTCTTCTGATGGTCCAAGGCTTCACAGTCTTCCTCTCTCTCTCTCTTCAGGAGAGCTCAGGAGGAAACCCAGCAGTGTGTGAGAGCCACAGCGGACACCTGGCATGTTAAATATGAACTCAGGATCCCATGACAGATCTTATAGGACCTAATGGTTGTGATCAAAATGCCACTGTTTAATCACACTACTGTGAAACTCTAACTTCTGAACACATCTCTGCACCACTGTCACCAAAACAAACTCCTGTACATTTATTGTACTTGGTAATTAAAGTGCTTCTGACCCTGGTTCTGATAAAACTGTATAGTAACTAAATGAGTGCCAGGATATCAAACATAGGCTTCAAATATAGACATGTGAAAATAAACGGTGATTGTGCTGATTCAGTACACAGCATTATTTATAATTCCAGTGAGTAGAGGCTTTTATCCAAAGCTTTCTAATTGACCCCTATCTCAATGGCTGTGACCCATGCATCAATTAACCCACAGCTTTGGTGTTTTAAGTGCTTCGCATGCAGTCAGCTGAGCCTTTGGGAGCAGGGTTGTGAGTGCCTGTGATTGAACCATATAGTGTTAGTGATATACGCCAACCTGTCTGTGTAGAGGCGTGGAGCGTAAACATACAGCAGACACAGCATCAGCATGTCTGACAGGCGAGCATGTTCACTGGACTGGAGGCACACAACATGGGGCCTGCGACCACAGCCTCTCCACTGATCACAAAGGGTGTGTACGCTCTCTCTCTCTCTCTCACTCTCTCTCTCTCTCTCTCTCTCTCTCTCTCTCTCTCTCTGACTCTGTGTGTGTTTGTGTGTATGTGTGTGTAGGCCTCAGCTGTGTATATTAAAACAACAAAGTTTGCCAGACAGAACTTCAACAGCATTTTTACCATTCCCAGGATTTCTGTGAAATAGCCTATGTGGCTAACATTGTTAGACTATATTATCCTGAGCTGTACTGCTCAAATCTGAGTTGCAACTGGTCCAGCAGCTGTGTCTTAGAACATACACAAAATAGGTTTGGTGTATCAGTATAAATAGGTAGCTTATGAATGAATGTTTGAATGAATGTCAATGTTAGGACTTTCCTTGCTTCGATCTTTAAGGTTTACATTTTGATTGAAGACCCTTGACTGGGGGTCGTGTGTGTGTGTGTGTGTGGGGGGGGGGGGGGGCATGGAGGCATTAACATTGACAAAACCCTAAATTCTAAATAAAAAAAAATAAAAAAAGTTTGTTTCCCCATTAGCTTATCATTAAGATTAAAGCATAATCTTATGTTAGATCTACTGTCAAAGACGACCTTTCTCTATGAATGTGTGTGTGTGTGTGTGTGTGTGTGTTTGCATGTGCATGCTTCCACGTGTGCATGTGTTTGAGCATATGTTCGTGGGTTCATGTGCGTCAGGTCATCCAGAGACACTTTATTTTGGGAACCTCTTAGACCAAGGTGTTACTGTCACTGCCTCCCCAGGCCGTTCTGCCCAGACAGGCAGGGGGTTGGTCACATGGAGTCTGGGGATCTTGGTGGACTGTTCATGTTGGCTAAATGGGGATTCTGCTATGCTGTGAGGTGTCTTTTAAAGATGACCTATTTTATGATTTTATTCCGTCATCATTTTGACAATTGTGGGGGTTTGCGTTTGCATATGCGCTTGCGTGCCAGGGGTTTTGTTTGCGTGTCGATGTTTTTGTGTGCACCTGTGTGTGTGTGTGTGTGTGTCTGTGCGTGTGTGCATGCATGCGTGCGAGTGTGTGTGAGTGAGTGTAAGTGTGTGTGTGTGTGCCAGCTGTGTAAACTCAGCAATGTGCTCAGGTGTGTAGCTTTTTCCTCTCATGATTAAGAAGAGAAATTACCTCAGCTATGTTACTGTTACTGCTGTGAATATTTAGGCATGTTGTCTAATGTTCACTGCTTCCATGAAATACTCAGAATAGAATACACTGCTTGTATTTTTAGAGCTGTCATCGTAAGTAGGCCTAGTGCATTTTTTTGATCAAGCAATCAGTCTTAGCTTATGTCATTTTCACTGACTCCAGTCCTGATTTTTGGTTATTTGGAGACCAGACATATTTCCTCTGCTGGACATGCAAGAGAAACATCAGTGTGCAAAAGTCTGCTGTGACCCTCGGTAGGATTGATGTGTTGTGTATCTATATTGAAAATATTCATGCATGCCCACACAGAACCATTGCTTTTCACGTGTGTGGAAAAAGTTATTAAAGATGTCATCATTTATTCAACAAGCAGTTTGGTAGTTGATTTATGCAATGAATAGCTAATGGAGCAGCTGCTACAAAATCCAAATCTCCTGTGTGATTTATGGCTGCATTATTGGAGCAACAACTCGTTGGCTGTGCTTATTTTGTACATGAGCTAAGGTATTCTGTAGTGATGGAAATGAGTCATGCAGCTAGGTCTGATTACATCTGAAGTCATCTGACATGTGAGGGCCTGGTCCCATAACAGGCGCTGTAGCCGCTAGCTTCCAAAGCCAAGCTCCAGGCCTTCGTCCCTACAGTACATCCTACTGTAGCTAATTGGCCTCTGGCTAGCCCAGAGTCCTCCTGAGTGTTACAAACATAAAAGCATCACTATAAGGATAATTTAGCTTTGGGAAGCTCCGCATTATGGGCTTCTGTCTTATAGGCAAACTTATAATTATATTTCTCAAATTCATCTGCATTCCAAATCAGAAATGACCTCAAAATCTCTCACCCAATCATGCCAAAACTGTTGCCATTAATCAAATCCATTTAGTTAAGTTCTCACAGTTTCTTTTTTTCTCGCCCTCTTGTTCTTTCACGCTCTCTTGCTCTCATTCCCCTCTTTCTTAATTATTGGAGGAAAATAGAAATTACAGATAATTAAATGACAATTATGATCCCATACACAAGGGAGTTTGAGCTGAAGGGAATAACTCAGTAGGTTATTGTTAAGGTCATTCATTAAATACTGGAGTTAAAGACCCCATTTACACACAACACACACACACACACATTCACACACACCCACACATGGAGTTTTTTGGCTGTGGAAATAGCATAATCCCTTCCAGAGATGTAACTTCCTCTGGGGGAGGCAGTATGTTGATAGGGTGGGAAGGTCATACTACACACACACACACACACACACACAAACATACACGCACACACGCACACACGCACACACGCAAAGGCACATTCACATGCTTGCTTGCACATATGCACCCATGATGTATACATAAGCCACACTGTGGTGGTGTCGTTTGACAGTTTACATAATAAAGAGCCTGAATGCAGAGATATGAGGCTAACTGTCTAACTGAGGGGAGCTGAGGGGAACATTACTGGGATTCAATAAGATTGGACTAGACCCATCCTCAGATGCATTGGAGAGGAAATCTGCACACACATAAAAACAGGCACACACACACAAACACACACACGCTCTCTCTCTCCCTCTCCCTCTCTCTCTCTCTCTCTCTCTCTCTCTCCCTCCATCTCTCCCTCTGTCTCTAAGGCAGCTCTGTTTTGGGTCTCACAATGCAAACAGGATGTAACCTATTTTGATCACGGTGCCATATTGCATCATCAAATATTAACACAGTTAGACCGCAGTGCATTATGTCTGCTAAATTATGTTTGTTAAATAATGTGTGCTACTTTATCGTTCCTCACATTTGTCGTTTTTTTTATTTATTGAGCAAAAGACACTCTGGCACAGGGGTTACTGCTAATTTTCTCCTCCATCTCTAAGTGATGGTGTGTCATCCCTATTCATGTGTATGTGTGAGTGTGTGCATGTGTGTTTGTGTGCCTATGTGTGTGTGTGTGTGTGTGTGTCTGGGAGCATCTGTGTCGCAGTGGTCACACACATATCTATTGATAGAGCATTAGCGCTGTCTGTCTGTCTGTGTTTCAGAGTCAACATTGATGCTAGTGACTTGAAATATTCCCCCTCTTTTCTGTCCCTTTTCCCATCTCTGTTAGCTGTTCTCTGTTCTCTGTCCTCGCTCTCTCTCTTTCGCTCTTTCTCTCTCTCTCTCTCTCTCTCTCTCTCTCTCTCTCTCTCTCTCTCTCTCTCTCTCCCTCTATCTCTCGCCCGCCCCTCTCTCTTTCCCCCCTCGCTCTATGCTGATCCAGACTTTGGAATTCAATGTTGCTATGGTAACAATGTCGGGTTGGTCCTCTCAGCCTCCCCCTCTTGCTCCTCTTATTCAGAGTAGATGCAGTACAACTCGCTCTGGAGTCATTCTGTTTTTAGTCTATAATTCTGTCACTACTATAATTACTCTATCTGTTCTAGCACAGTACAGATATGTTCCTGCAAGATTAAAATGCAGCACCTGCAATATACAGCGTTTCACAGAGATTAAACTTTTAATTAGACTGTTTGATCTCTTCAGGATGAGCCATTTTGGATACATGGTTTTGATATTTTACTTACTTCCTCTGTGCTTACATACCATCTGCAAATTTGTGGCCTAATAACACGGATTTCTAAACTGAATATTTCTGTATAAAAATACATGTGATGCAACTGGGCAGGCTACTAATTTTCCCCATCTTTCTTTTGCTCTGTTTCATGTGCAGAAGACTAGCGACCATGTCCTCCCGGGTGCAAGCTTTCTGCTAACAGAGGACGGAGAGGGATTCAGCCGTCCAGACCACAACCTCCACCAGCACAGCTTCCCAGTGAGAGAGAGAGAGAGAGAGAGAGAGAGAGAGAGAGAGAAAGAGATAGAGGCAAAAGAGAGTGAACGAGTGCAAGAAGGAGAGAGGGGAGAGAGTGAAAACAGTCGATGGATGCTGTCCGGATTGAGGGGACAGCACATTCTTCACTGACGAGGAAAAGAAAGATTTCAAAATTGAGTCGAAGGATAGAAACTCGCCGTCAGGTAAGTGTCAAGCAGGAGCATCACACCCTCAAATGTGCTTCAATTTGTAGTAACGGAGAATTCTATTATAATCTCTGTCAGTGTAAAGTAAGAGGGAACTTATAGTTTACTGTAGCAACTTGAGTCCCACTGAAGCAACTTTATTGTAGCTCAAACACACGTGATGAGCTGTGATTGAGTTTGTGTGTGTGTGTGTGAGTGTGTGTGTGTGTGTGTGTGCGCATGTTTGTATGCATGTGGGTGCATCTGTGTTAAAAGTTAGCTTAAGGCACCCCATTGCCCCCCCTAATAAAGATATAACAGGTACAAGGTGATCTTATGTAGGTCTGTTATTAAAGACTACCTTCTGTGTGTGTGTGTGTGCGCGCATGTGTGTGCGTGCGCGTGTGTGTATGGGGTCAGGATATGTTTGTGTATTCAACTCCAGCCCTGCTGATTCTGAGGGGGAGAACGGTGTCAGGGTCATGAATATGGAGTAGACTGAGATTGGGAGGGTGTGATCTGTTGTGTTCCACATCAATTCTGTCTTGTTAAGCGGAGTCAGCAGAGTCATCCAACTCTCCTCCAAGGACACATCATAGAACCACTTATGCACCTCCCTCATCCGCCTCCTTCTCGCTCTCTCATCTTCCTCATCGCCTCCCTCTATCCCTCCCCATCTGCACCCCTCACCTCCTCCTGCCACTCACCGTCTCTCCCACATGTTTGCTTTCTGGCTTTCTCGCAATATTGCACTTATCTCCACTCATAAATATCCCCCTCCTTGGTCACTCTGCCTCCTTCTCTCTTTCTTTCTCCTCCACTAACTTCACAATGAACGCTTGTTTCTACTTTCCTCTCCTTTGTCTCCCTTTCCTCTCTCTTCTCCCCACCCTTTTCTTCCTCTCCTCCCCCTCCATCTCCTGCTCCTTCTCCCTCCTCCCTCTCCTATCTTTCTCTCTTCAGGCATGGTGTGTGAGAAGGGGATCCAGATCCTCCTCACCACCGTGGGGGCATTCGCTGCCTTCGGCCTGATGACGGTGGCAATAGGGACGGACTACTGGCTGTACTCCCGTGCCCTCATCTGCAACAGCACAGCCAACATCTCCCAGGACGACCCCCATAACAAGGACAAGAAGGACCCCGGGGCGCTCACCCACTCTGGCCTCTGGAGGATATGCTGCCTGGAAGGTAGGGACGCAGGCATGGGAGACATTTTGGGTCTCTGGGTGGGGATTTGGAGAGGCAAAGTTGCATTGGTTGTTATAACTTCAGTGAAGAAGGAGGGACTGGGAAAGTTGAGGTCGGCCAATATGGTTTTTCTTTCGACCTGTAGCTCCAATATAGCTCCAGCATTTAATGTTCATCCAAATCTGGTCGGAGTAAATCATCTCGCCTGCAGGACTGGTAGCGATTTGAGGTTGAGCAAGAGGAATGAACTAGAGTGAACTGGAGCTTTACTGTGCCTGAATGACCCAAACAGTGAAGCTTTTTTTTTTTCTGTAGCCATATTTGTCATGTGTCAAGTAGGAGAGAATGGATACTGGTTGTTTCCATTTCGCCCTGTGGAATAATTCAGATGGAGCTGTGAGGGTTTTGGGGTTAGTGTGACTTGAAGTGATGCTCAGAGTGGGGCCAGGGGAAGTCGACAACAACTGGGCCCCCTGTCTGCTGCTGCGTAGAGAGCAGATGGATTTAGTGATATACTGTCCACAGCTCATCAAAAAAGTAGAGGCAGAGATTACAGTGTTCAGACTTTGTTGTCACTGCCTCCTCCATGCCTAGTATTTGTCCATTTAACACACACCTAAATTAAGTGGGTAGCACTGGACGTTGTGATGGATCCAAATAATTTATCAGCTCACATATCACGGCTGTGGAATAAAAATATTGTATCTTCTTGTATCTCAAAGCTTTTATGAATTTTCCTTCAGTCGGCATGTGTTTTTTAAAATCAGGGTGTGTTGAATGGATCATAAAAATAACTTTGCTACTTTCCTATATGAACAAGTAGAACACCAACACTGAAGTTAAGTAGTGTTAGCTAAACAGCCTTTCACTTGACATTTGGTTACTCCATTGCTTGCGTTTTAGAGCTGCATCAATGCTGTAATAACAATAATCATTATTAGCATCATTGCATGCATACTCCATTCATATTTGTTTGATGGTTCCATGGTGACAAGCAAACAGTTTTGCATAATTGCAATATAATTACATGATACTCATGCATAACCCTCAGTCAAAATAATCCATTAATCATTGTCTTTGATTCAGACTGCAGTAATTTGATTCAAGTGCTGAAACAAAGGCCCATGTTCACCCTGCTGCCCCTCGACTTCTGATTCTAAGTGACAGAAGCTACAGAAACTGGCAGTAGCCATCTCTCAATCTTCAGTTTGTCACTGCGACACAAGCCGCTAATTCATTATACATTACACTGCCTGGCTGACACTCAACAGTAAGGGCTGGAATCAACTGAACAGGGAAGCAGCTTCAGCCAAGTGGGTGGTGTGAGTTAGCTATCTGTGCCTCCGGTCACATACAAACTGAGGTAGTTTTTCCTGTCGAGGTCGTGTGGTCAGGAAAACCTCCTGGCTCTCCTTATGAAGCATCCGCGGCCCATCCTTGGCTTGGTCATTGTACAAAGCTAATTTGTCCTCATCTCTAAGCTTCCTGATAACAAAGCAACCAATTAGAGATAAGCCCTAGCCCTTGCAGCACTGCTGCAGTGCCCACCGCCCCCACCCCCTCCACTGCCTCACATCCCCATCTTTCAGTTTCTCTACTTGCTACCCCTCTGTTTTACTCCACCCAACACTATATTTCATCTTTCACTCCTTTCTCTCCTTCTTGCTCCTCCCTCTTTCTCTTTCTCCTCTCTCTCTTTGTGGTGCAGCAAAGCCGACAGTGTCTTGGCATGGCTTAGAGGTCAAGTATCCTTGATGTCTGTGGAGTATTCAGCCAAGATAGATGCTCAGTAGTCGTGCAGTGATGCAGTGAGGTGTAGGTGGAGTGGAAATGCAGGACATGTTAGCTCTAAAAGATTTATGCCTGCGGGTGGGTGGCACATATTGCTGTGGATAGAGCTTTCTCATCCTCTGTCTCTTCTGCAGGTTTGCTAAAGGTGGAGTCACAGTGAATTACCTGTCACTTGGTTACTTTTGGTTATTTGTGGGTTTATTGTTCAAACATAAGCAAATTTGTGGGGTTGGTACTGGGTGAGGCTGCTAATAGGACTTAGTAGAGTTCTATGTCCTGTGATGGGTTGCTGATAGACCTGCAGTGGATTAGGTGCAGCATAACATCTGGTAAGTCATTCAGAGTAAATGATCAGTCCTGCAGTGAGCTCTTGGAAGTTGGAGGAAATCTGCCTAAAATACCAATTTACGGACATTTTTTTAGGTTTCAACAAGATGTCTTGAAGATATATGAGCGTCATGGCGTCTCTCACCTGAAACAGTCTGAATCCAAGATGATTACAGTGGCTCCAGTGTGGCTCAGCTGATGACCCTCCCCTTTGTACCTCCATCTCTTTCTTTGCAGACCAACCTGTGGAAATATAAGAGCTGGGAGAAAGAGACCAGCTCACCCCACATCTGTCCGTCTCTCCCTCCGTCTGTGTCTCATCATTCCATCACTCCATCTTTCTCACAAATCCATCCATCAGCACCAGTGGTGTGCTGTCATCATCGTGCGTGCGTCCCTCCGTTCGTCTGTCTGTCTACAGTAGAGATGCAAGACCCCGGCGGGTAGTTATCTGTCTGCCTGTGTGCTGTGTGTCTGCATACTTATTTACATGTGTGTGTGTATGTGTGTGTGTCTTTTCATGTGGAGACTGCATGTTACTAACTTGTGTTTCCTAGTAGTGCCATTTACCTTTGTTAGCCTTTCCACTGTTCATTATCAGTACCTCAACTGAATTTGTCATTTTTATAGCAAGGAGCAACAAATGTGCATATAGAATTAAGTAAAAAAAAATGAAGCATATAGCCTAAGGTTTGGATTCAAAGAGATTCTAACACAGATATGGCTGTGTTCCTGTGTCAGTCAAATTGTCCCTGGGGAAGATATTTGCTGTTTTCTCTTCTTAAGGTTGCAGATACGAGTGCTTGTCTTTTGTTGTGTCTGGTCACCCCTGTTTCTTCTCTTCTCAATCTCAGGGGTGAAGAGAGGAGTGTGTTCCCAGATCAACCACTTCCCAGAGGATGCAGACTTTGACCATGATGGGGCAGAGTATGTCCTACGTAAGTCAATACCAGCATCACCAGGCTGGCATGGCTGGTGGGAGAGAGAGAAGCACAGATAAGACGAACAGAAGGAAAGCCAGACATGAAGAGAATAGAAGGGTGGAACTGCTGTCCAATACTTTTTAAGCCTGGTGTCTTTATTGCTCATTCCTCAAAAGATTGCCTGTGCGTGAATTAAACATGTGACTATGTGAATAGAAAGTCAGGGGAGATGGGTTGCCCTAGTTCACACTCAGTGCCCTGCAGTGATATCTTTCTGTTCTATGATATGGTACATGTGTGCCTGTGCATACATAAAGAAAAGCTTGTGTTCTGTTTACAATGTTGCCGAGGCATTTTGCTGGCATTTAGGTGGCATTTTCCCTCCCATGGCCTAGTTGTCCTAGATGAGAGAGGAGTGTTAATGTGTGTGTGTGTGTGTGTGTGTGTGTGTGTGTGTGTACTTGTGTGTGTGTGTGTGTGTGTGTGTGTGTGCATGTGTGTGCATGTGTGTGCATGTGTGTGCATGGTTGGCAGACCTCCTGAAAGTATTGAAGGCCACATGGGAAGGGTTTGATTCAATCATGCGCCTGGCACTGAGTAATTAATTTCCTCATCATCACTTTACCAATTTTTCTTTTCTTTGTGTCCGTTATTCTGCTCTGTCCTTGCATTTTCCAAACCTGGGTTAAAAAGCATTTGTAGATAAATGTTAATGTTTGTTTGTAATCTGCTGTATTGCACCAGATGCGTTGGGTTTACTGCATTAAGACAATTCAGATAAGGTCAGGTATACACACAGAAAAATAAAGGTGCTGGAACCAAAAATGGTTCTTTGGAGTGATGCCATAGAAGAACCATTTCTGGTTCCACAAATAACCTTTCAAGAACCTTTTGGGATTTTAAAAGGTTGTTGATTCTTAGTTATTGGATGGTGGGTGATGCCATAAATGTGGAAAATAACCCAACCTCTCCATAGTATATATTGTGCAATTGCAAATGAGGCCATACAAGGACAGATAAACAAAAACACAGTGCAGGTGTCTGAGCAAAGGAGTGCAGAAATGGTTCTTTAAAGAACCTTGGTTCTTTGTGGAGCCAGAAATGGTTCTTCCATGGCATCACTCCGATGCATTACTCCAATGCCTTTATTTTTCTGTCAGTTCCTGTGATTGTCTCTACTTCATGGCACTCATAGTTTTGTCCTATGTGGTAAACCCACCCATTTGGCACTCCAAATAGGGTAAAACACCAAGAATTATTTGCTACTGATACTATTTGACCCACGTCTGCTCCTCTTCTCATCTGCTCCTTCTCCTTCCTAACGCTTGTAGATTAACATTGTTCTCTGTCTGTAGGGGTAGTCAGGGCTTCCAACATCTTCCCCATCCTCAGTGCCATCCTGCTGCTGATGGGAGGGGTGTGCATCGCTGCTAGTCGTTTCTATAAGAGCAAGAGGAACATCATCCTGGGGGCAGGAATTCTCTTTGTGGCTGCAGGTAACTAGTGCAATCCTCTAGAACTCTGTATGTGCGTCTGTGTGTGCATATGTGCATGTGTTCTTATGTGTGTGTGTGTGTGTGTGTGTGCGTCTGTGTTTATATGCATGTGTCTGCCTGCGTGCCAGTCTTTGTACATATGTGAATGGTGGTCTGGACAATATTATGTGTCTTGGTCTTTTATGCATTGTTTTGAGTGAGTCTCTAGTTGTGTTTAGTCTTAAGTCTTTCACATTCGTCCCCTTGTCTTGTCTGTTTTCTTTTTTGAGTATGCCATAAACATGTAAGTCTGACTTGTGTTTATTAGTAACTTAAGTGGGTCTGTTTTAGTTTATTTAGATCTGCTGTAAATACCGTGTTTCTGTGCTCTCTCAGGTCTGAGTAACATCATTGGCGTGATTGTGTACATCTCGGCTGCGCTGGGGGACATCTCTCCTAAGAAGGACGAGGATAAAAAGTGGCAGTACT